>NW_024426996.1:10591500-10799850 GCF_017311325.1 Ursus maritimus | reverse complement strand
ACAAATTTAAGGGCTGTTTGTTCCAGTTCTTTGAAAAATGTCCTTGGTATTTTGATCGGGATAGCATTGAAAGTGTAGATTGCTCTGGGTAGCATGGACATTTTAACTATGTTAATTCTTCCGATCCATGAGCATGGAATATTTTTCCATCTTTTTGTGTCTTCTTCAATGTCTTTCAAGAGTGATTTATAGTTTCTAGAATATAGGTCCTTTACGTCTCTGGTTAAGTTAATTCCAAGGTAACGTATGGTTTTTGGTGCTATTGTAAATGGGATGGATTCCCTGATTTCTCTTTCTTCGTTCTCGTTATTCGTGTACAGAAATGCAACTGATTTCTGAGCATTGATTTTGTATCCCGCCACATTACTGAATTGCTCTATAACTTCTAGTAGTTTGGGAGTGGATTCTTTTGGGTTTTCCATATAGAGTATCATGTCATCTGCGAAGAGAGACATTTTGACTTCTTCTTTGCCAATTTAAATACATTTTATTTCTATTTTTTGTCTGATTGCTGTTGCAAGGACTTCTAGTACTATGTTGAATAGTAGTGGCGAGAGTGGGCATCCTTGTCGTGTTCCTGATCTTAAGGGAAAGGCTTCCAGCTTTTCCCTGTTGAGAATAATATTTGCTGTAGGCTTTTCATAGGTGGCTTTTATGATCTTGAGAAATGTACCATATATTCCTACACTCTGAAGGGTTTTAATCAGGAAAGGATGCTGTATTTTGTCAAATGCTTTTTCTGCATCTATTGAGAGAATCATATGATTTCTGAATTTTTGTTTTGGAAAAAATCTAAGACACTGATAGATTTGTGAATGTTGTACCACCCCTGCATCCCAGGGATGAATCCCACTTGGTCATGATGGATAATCCTTTTATTGTACAGTTGGATTCTATTAGCCAGGATCTTGTTGAGGATTTTGGCATCCATATTCATTAGGGAAATCGGTCTGTAATTCTCCTTTTTGATGGGGTCTTTGCCTGGTTTGGGGATCAAGGTAATATTGGCCTCATAGAATGAGTTTGGTAGCTTTCCTTCTGTTTCTATTTTTTGAAATAGCTTTAGGAGAATAGGTATTATTTCTTCTTTGAATGTTTGGTAGAATTCCCCAGGAAAACCGTCCGGGCCTGGAGTTTTGTTATTTGGAAGGTTGTTTATCACTGACGCAATTTCTTCATAATTAATTGGCCTGTTTAAGAAATCAATTTCTTCCTGTTTCAATCTTGGTAGTTTATAGGTTTCCAGGAAGGATTCCATCTCTTCCAGATTGCTTAGTTTATTGGCATATAGCTGTTGATAAAAATTTCTAATAATCCTTCCAATTTCAATGGTGTTCGTCGTGACCTCTCCTTTTTCATTCATAATTTTAATAATCTGGGTCCTTTCTCTTTTCTTTTGGATAAGTCTTGCCAGTGGTCTGTCAATTTTATTGATTCTCTCAAAGAACCAGCTTCTAGTCCTGTTGATCTGCTCTACTGTACTTCTGGTTTCTGCTTGATTGATTTCAGCTCTAATTTTGGTCAACTGCTTCCTCGTGCGTGGATTAGGCCTGTCCCTCTGTTGCTGTTCCAGCTTCTTGAGGTGAGAATATAAAAACTGCATTTTAGATTTTTCTATTCTTTTGAGTGAGGCTTGGATGGCTATGTATTTCCCCCTTAGGACTGCCTTTGCAGTATCCCATAGGTTTTGGACTGTTGTATTTTCATTCTCATTGGTCTCCATAAATTGTTTAATTTGATTTTTGATTTCCTGGTTTATCGAGTCATTCCTGAGCAGGATGGTTCTTAGTCTCCAAGTGTTTGAGTTTCTTCCAAATTTTTCCTTGTGGTTGAGTTCCAATTTCAGAGCGTTGTGGTCTGAGAATATGCAGGGGATAATTTCAATCTTTTGGTATCGGTTGAGACCTGTTTTGTGTCCCAGAACATGGTCTATTCTTGAGAAAGTTCCTTTGGCATTAGAATAGAATGAGTATTCTTTGGTTCTGGGGTGTAGTGTTCTATATATATCTATGAGGTCCAACTTGTCAAGGATGGCATTCAAAGCCTTTGATTCTTTGCTTAGTTTTTGCCAGGGTGTTCTGTCTATTTCTGAGAGTGGAGTGTTGAGGTCCCCTACTATTAATGTATTTTTATTTATATGTCTCTTTATTCTGGTTAAGAGTTGGCTTGTGTATCTTGCTGCTCCCCTGTTGGGGGCATATATATTTATAATTGTCATATCCACTTGTTGAATACTTCCTTTAAGAATAATATAGTGCCCTTCTGTGTCTCTAACTATAGTCTTTAGTTTAAAGTCCAATCTATCTGATATAAGAATTGCTACCCCAGCTTTCTTTTGAGGTCCATTTGCGTGAAAGATGGTATTCCATCCCTTTACTTTCAGTCTGAATGTATCTTTGGGTTCAAAATGAGTCTTGTAGAGAGCAAATGAATGGGTCATTTCTTTTTATCTAATCTGCAACCCTGTGGCGTTTATGGGAGCATTCAGGCCATTTACATTGAGACTGAGTATTGAGGGATATGGTTTTAATGATGCCATGTTGCCAGTAAAGTCTTTGTTTGTATTGGTTGTGACTTTCTGTTCTGTATCACTCTTGGGGCCTTTTTACCTTATAGAACCCCCCTTAATATCTCCTGTAGGGCTGGTTTTGTGGTTACGAAACTGGTCAATGACTGGCAATTCTGGAACGTCTTTATTTCTCCATCAATTCTGAATGACAGCCTTGCTGGATAAAGGATCCTTGGCTGCATGTTTTTCTCTGAAAGAGCTTTAAAAATGCCTCCCCCACCCTTTCTCTCATTCCAGGTCTGTGTAGACAGGTCTGTCCGGTACCTTTGCCTTGGTACGTGAGAGATTTCTTTGCCCTGGCTGCTTTCAATACTGTATCCTTGGATCTAATATCTGCGAATTGCACTATGACGTGATGTGGTGTAGGTTTGTCGTGGTTGAGCTTGGGAGGGGTCCTCTCTGCCTCTTGGACACGAATGTTTGTTTCCCTTGCTAGATTAGGGAAGTTTTCAGTTACAATTTGTTCAAATGTCTCTTCTAGACCTCTGTTTTTCTCCACCCTCTTGGGGATGCCGATGATTCTGACATTGGATCGTTTCATTGAGTCAGTGATCTCCCCTAACCTACATTCGTGGGCGTGGATTTTTTTTAAGTCCAGATTCTATTTTCGCTTTTTCTTCTACTAACCCGTCCTCCACGTTCTTCTGCCTCAGTGACCCTGGCCATCAGAGCCTCTAGTTTTGACTGCATTTGGCTCATAGAATTTTTAATTTCTTCCAGATTTGCTCTCATTTCCGCCCTTAGAGATTTTATATTCTCATTAACATTTTCGTTAATACTTTTTTCAAGTCTACACATCATCTTGACCATTGTTATTCTGAACTCCACTTCTGATAATTTGGTTATATCCATATCCATTAGTTCTGTGGCAGAGGCCACAGACTCATTGTCTTTTCTTTGCTGGGGGGGATTTCTCCTTCTCCTCATTCTGATGAGGAGAGGTTGCAGGGTTGTCCAGAGCCCAAATTATTGACCAGGACCCAGGCCGTGTGCCCTTCTTTTATAGGGATCTTAGGGATGAGGGGTTCTTGATTTTTCAGCCTGCCTTCTGGGGGAGGGGCCTGCCGCGCTGATACTCAGGCAACCCTGTTTGGGTAGAGTCTCCGTGTCCCCTGCAAGGGGGGATGGGGATGGGCACACTGTGAGCCGGACTTTCCAGGCTTTTGTTCTCTGGCAGCTTTCCCTGGCGGTTTGCTGTGCCTCTTCTGAGAGTCAGAGCAGCAGCGGCCGAATCTCAGCCTCTGTCTCAAAACAGATGGATCGCGGACCATTCTCCACTGATGTTCTGGCCACTTTAACTCCGTTACTGTTGGTGCTGCTCAACCCTGCAGCGTCCCGGGATGTGCGCCCACACCCGGCGTCCCAGCCCTCACTTCCAGGGCCGGCCCGTCTCTGTCCTTTGTGTTTCTAACACCGCCAGCCGCCAGCTGCCCCCGCGCTCCCAGAGCTCCTGGTCTTGGTCTGGTTCCAGTGAGTACACCAGAGTTCTGTGAGAAGTCTGGTGGCGTGCGCTCCCCGCTCACCGTCCCAGTCTGTTCTCTCGCGGGTGCCGTCCACGAGTCCGCCCGCTCCCCGGTGCAGGTGGCTACCACTTCCTGGCTCCCGAACGCGGCGGCTCCCTCCCCCTTCCGTTTATCTTCTGATATCTGTGCGAGGTTTCCTGGCTCCCTTACCTCAATACTCAGCGCTGGAGATGTTCATTTGTAGAGATCCAGATGCATCTTCCTGTGTCTCAGGCTGGTTCCGTGGTGGTTCAGGCTGGTCTGGTACCTATCCAGCTCGACTCGGGGGACCGGCTGAAAAAGGGGTCCCCTACTCCTCTGCCATCTTCCCAACCTCTTGTCTCTCTCTGGTTTTATCTTGTTTTATTTTTCCCTCCCTTCCCCTATGATCCTCTGTTTTGTTTCTTAAATTCTACATATGAGTGAGATCATATGATAATTGTCTGTCTCTGATGACTTATTTCACTTAGCATAATACCCCCTAGTTCTATCCATGTCATGGCAAATGGCAAGATTTCATTTTCTGATGGCTGAGTAGTATTCCATTGTGTGTGTGTGTGTATACCATGTCTTCTTTTTTTAAAGAGTATTTTCTTTTTTTTTCTTTTTTTTTTTATTATGCTCATTTAGCTGACATATAGTACATCATTAGTTTTTGATGTAGTGTTCAACGATTCATTAGTTGAATATAATGCCCAGTGCTCATCACCACACATGCCCTCCTTAATACCCATCACCTGGTTGCCCCATCCCCAACCCCCCCTCCCTTCTGTAGTCCATTTGTCTGTTGCTGGACATCTGGGCTTTTTCTGTAGTTTGCCTATTGTGGACATTGGTGCTATAAACACTGGGGTGCAGGTGCCCCTTCAGATCACTACATTTGTATCTTTGGGGTAAGTACCTAGTAGTGCAATTGCTGGGTCGTAGGGTAGCTCTATTTTCAACTTTTTGAGAAACTTCCAAACTGTTTTCCAAAGTGGCTGCACCAGCTTGCATTCCCACCAACAGCAGGCACATGATAATTAAAACACACTATTCTCCTTTGCACATATTTATAATAACAATATATTATTTTAATGAATAACACAAGATCATTCATATTTGCAAAATATATGTTTTTGGACTTGTGGGAAGTCTTATGAATATGGGGTGATAGAATTAAGACATATTTCTGAAAATATTTATTAAAAATATATTTTGAGCTACATAAAACTGTACAGAAAATTAGTACCTAGCAAAGAGCAAGCTGTGTTTGGAAATATTTCACAGCTGCCATGTTGAAAGATGAAGGTAATTCTATTATAATGATTGAGTATGCTTTCTTTATGCAATCAGGAAATCAAAATCAAATAACTATCTCCAAAGCAGTAGTTATAAAATATTGTTGTGTTAATTTCTCTCCAAAAAGTAGCAGTGAAATCATATCATTAAAAAATATTTCCATGTATTGGTGTATTTTCTTTTCTTTTCCACGGCATATATAGATACTCAGGTCTTATCAAGTTATATGTACCCAGCCTATTCTGATGCCTGTTTTTGATGATGTGTGTACCTTTCCACTTTTACACTTCTCATTTTTTATAATTTGTATGATTTATCTTTTTGGGGTAATATGAATTATTTAAAGACACTTGCCAAGTTAGTGGACCTTATCATTTTTACCAGGTAAAGGCAAGTATAATTAATTGTAAGGCAAATCTCAGAATGTGTTTTTAGGATCACACAGGAAAGTTTGACTGTGGGTCTCCTAGAATAGCTACATCATACATTTTTGATAATAAAATAGTATTTTCAAAAAGATAATATTTTATTTGGGGTTATTCTGTGAAAACTCCTATGATTAGACTATTGGAGAATGATATGTATATCCTAGCAGTCCCTGATTATAATGTAGAATGATTAAAAGAAGAATGCAGACCAGATTGACTACCTCTTATTACTTTGAATAGTTATCTCTTCACTTTTAGATCAAGTAATGATCAGAGCATTTGTACTATGTCAACTGCATATTTTATAAACAACTATGTAAGTCCAGACCAGGATGCCATACGTTGTCTTTTAGATAAGTTAAGCCTATTTGGATAATCCTTTGACTAAAATAGAGCAATATAAATATGCAATTAATAACATCTTTATAACGTCACAATTAAAGAATTATTTAATAATTTAATAACATCCTTTGATGGAATTCCTTCTTTTTAAAGCAATGCGTACTTGTATGGTGACATGTCTCAGCTTCCTTTATTTTTAGTAGGGTCATAAATATTATCTTTATTGCAATAAAGAAACAATGCTAAAGGTTATTTTAGAATGGGTGTTTGGAATGGTTACATATTAATGGAGTGATCAGAGCTTGTTTTATCAACTTAGTATCTTCAGAAATTCAATTTTATTATTTTAGCCAATGGCAACCAGGCTCTGGAGAATTGCTTTACACTAACCAAACACAGGAGATTGATTCATTAAAAAAAAAATACTTTATTTCTAAAAAATGGTATTTCTTTACTGGAATACAGTTAACTGTAAGATCTGTGAAGGAAGAAAACATGCACTATTAGGTTTATTGTTATATCCCTAGGGTTTAGAAGATTAATTTTTAAATTACTACATTAATAACTTTTTAGTTTACTTTTAATTGGTCTAAGTCATTTGGGAGATTACATGAGTAATCAGTGTTACTGATAGATTTTTAAATGTCTACTTAGAGAATACTTAGTTGTAATTGTACTTGATTTAATATCCAGTTTATTAATACTATGAATTTAGTAAATAATTAGGATTTCATTACAATTAAACAACCAACTCTTTTCAAAATACCCACACAAATGTTACATACCAATAAATTAGAATATGGATTAAAATAAATTTTCCATGACCTTTAAATATTGGTTCAAATTTTATATAATCAAAATCTTCCTAAAGTGTTATTAAAATACCAAATCTAACATGACAATTTATCTTAAATGCTTTAGCCACTTTTAAAGAAAAAAAATATGCATATTACAATAATCCCAAAGCCTATCATATTCTTACCTTAAAACTGGTTACTAATATGCTGATGCTAGGAATTTACATTTCTTTTTATCTTTCTTCTTCTTATACTTTGCTGATGTGGAAATTTTCATGTTTCCCTAGGATTTCAAAGATATCTGAGACTATTTCAAAGCTTTCTGAGACTTTCCTAAGATATAGTAACCATGCTAGAATTAAAAGAATAAGAAAGTCATCTCTTAAACTTGCACATTCTGGGTTTTTAATTAGAAAGTTTTTTGTCTACTCGTTGGAATTTGCTATACATTCAGAGATAATTCAAACTGAGGATACTGGCCATCAGGTTGGACTTCTTCTTACAATTAAAATCTACTTGTTATATGCCCTCATACCTTATTTATTTAAGTTCAAGCCTAGCTTTTAATTTTGTGGGCAATACTGGTGTTTCCTCACAAAACGATTTGTTTTTTTAAGTCCAAATTGCTTGTGTTACAAAACAGTTTAGTTTCCCTGTTGTTATGATATATAGGTCTGCTGTATGCATGTTATTAAAAACTCATGCACTTTCATTATTACATCTTTATTATGTAGAGCTATCTTTTTATCTTCTAGGAGATGAGAGACTTTTTCTGCTTAGTTACCGCTTCTAGATATTCCACTAATTTATCAAATGTTTGAAACACAGTTGTGCCCTGTTAGATACAGGATATGATCATTAGTGTTAATTAACTGCTGGACTCCTTTTCCACTTGGTTATTATGTGTGACCCATCAAAGTTGATCAATATTTTCTATTACTGGTACAGAATTACTTTGATGCTCCTACTTTGATGTTTATAGGGCTCTCCTTACACAAATAGAAAGAAATACATGTCATCTTATTATAAGCATACATATAGTTAGAAAAACAAAATACCTATATATTAACTATTTATTGGAAAACAATAGAAATTAAAGAAATTTTTCCCTCTATGTGTTTTGTGTGTGTGTGTGTGTGTGTGTGTGTGTGTATGAGCACCTCTTTATTTTTTTTGTTTCAAGTTTTTATTTAAATTCCAGTTGGTTAACATATAATAATATTAGTTTCAATAGTAGAATTTAGTGATTCATCACTTACGTATGACACCCAGTACGAGAGCCTCTTTATATCTTTCATGTCAACATTTCTAGTTGAGTAGTATGAACTCTCAGCCTCCAACAGACTCAAGCTGTTTAATTTAGTCAGAATTTGTCTTTCACATGTTCGTATGTCAGAGATTAGCCAGGGAAAAGCCATTTAGGCTTCCTCAGCTTTTCAAACCTGCCTCAGATTTTTTTTTTTTTTTTTTTTTTTTTTTTTTTTTTTTTTTTTTTTTTTAAGGATGAAACTTGTTTTCTGGTCACAAAAGGATGACACAGACACATTTTTTTTTCTTGCTTTTTTCCCCTTCCCCCAAGGAGCCCTGGTCTTTTTTGTTGGTGAATATTGGGCAGCAGGTGTTTGGATTGCCCATAAGTGCTGGCTGAGGCCAAACGTACTGTTACTGCTATTGGTCTCTTTTAAAAAGAGATCTGGAAAAGATATTATTTTGAAGTTTGGTTCATATTGATTTTTTTCTGTAACATACGTTGGTGCATTTTGTCTCCTTTTATTATGAGGTTTTACCAGATTCAAAGACTCCACTATACTAACAGGAAAGTGCTTTGTAAGCAAGATATCAAAACAATTAGGATTAGTAGATTTAAGAGCACTTCATCTAGATTGGTGGTCAGTGGACCCAACCTAATCCAAATGTCAAGGGTCACCTGCAAAATGAGAATAAAATTGAAACAGTACAGTAAGTTTTCCAAATTTAATTTGTTCAGTTTCTTGGTGTTACCTTCTTAAATTAAATGTAGGAATATCAGTGGCAGAATTTTTAAATATTTCCTTGTTAAAAAAAACCTTTTTTTAAAATTTATTTTTTCAAGCTTTTTTTTTTGGATGTATTAATGTAAAAATTCAAAATTCAACCTTGAAAAGATCATGAATGCCTTTGGACTTCTGGAATTTTTAGAACCAAGAACCAGAAGACTTGCTACTATGACATTTTATTTTTCAAGTGAACTTAGACTGGTCTTAATGAAATCCAAGGCCTCTGTGATGATGTCATTTTACATCTTGTAATATCTATCACCAAACAGAAACTTGTCTCATTTGTGCAAAAGGGTTGTGATCAGCAAATTTGGTTAAGATGCCTGTCTTGGATCGTCTACTAAAGGCAGGGGATTTGACTCATGTAAGAACCTGGTACCACCATAGTGAGGTGGATTGGGCAGGGTGGTTTCAAACAGAAGAGGGAAATGCTGTGTTGAAAACCATAGAATCCTATAATGAAAAAGATGTCCTTAGTGGGCATAACAAAAAAGGTTATAACCATCTTCCAGGTACTCATTTATTTCCTTTCTTCCTTTGTTTCAACCTTCATTGCTTTCTAAATGGTGTTGACTGTATTAGTTTGCTGGGGGTGCCATAACAAAATACCACAGAGTGTGTGGCTTAAACAATAGAAATTTATTTTCTTATAGTTCTGGAAGTTGGAAGTCCAAGATTACAGTCTAGGCAGACTTGATTTCTCCTGAATCCTCCTTTGCTTGCAAATGGCTGCCTGCTTGCTGTGTCCCCACATCATCTTCCCTCTGTCCATGTTGCCAGTGTCCTAGTATCCTCTTCTTATAAGAACACTAGTCTTATTGGATTGGGACCCACCCATGCAACTTTATTTAAATATAATTTCTTCCTTAAAGGGCTTCTTTCCACACATGTCACATTCTAAGGTACTGGGGGTTAGGACTTCAACATATGAATTCTAGATTAAAAACAAGAATATAATCTTGGTCAATGAAATTCTAAATATAAGACTAAAATTACTTAGACTAATTTGAAACTGGATAAAGTGCTACATTTTCACTATAAAACTTTTTTTTTAAACCAAAATATTCTCGATTTCCAGATTAAGATTCTCTCATTTGGATAGCACTTAGTAGACACTAAAAATAGTGTCTTTACCAAATTTCCTTTTTCTAAACTCTTTCTTTTTCCTGTTCAACTTGAATTATGCTTCTTTTCTTGCTTTAATATTCTATTTTGCATTTTTGAAGATGGCAGCTTATCTTTTGTTGCCTATATTTTATAACTTCTTTTGATGCTATGTAAATACACAACTTATTCCCCGTAGGTTATTCCTGCCACAGTATGTCATAAAACTGCCAGTAACAGTTGACTTTTTTTATAGTTCAAATTACTAGTTACCTTGTAATTAATACAGATACAATATAATATAATACAATGAGATAATGACTACTTGTAACTTTCATTGGTAGAGAGAATCCCCTAGATTTGCGGATATTTTTCACCTTTGAAACTATTGTGTTCTATTCACGGATACCATATGATTCTAAAGTTTAGTAATGTTTAATTCTATTTTTCTTTTTTTTACCGTGAGAATAATTTATTTAAAAGTCACAGTGTCCTTACTTTCTTTTTTTTCCCCCCACAGTGTCCTTACATGGTCCCTAGAACTAAGGCGTTCAGATTCCATTTGACAATATCACTGGGCTTTTTTAAAGATTTTTTATTTATTTATTCGACAGAGATAGAGACAGCCAATGAGAGAGGGAACACAAGCAGGGGGAGTGGGAGAGGAAGAAGCAGGCTCATAGAGGAGGAGCCTGACGTGGGGCTCGAACCCGGAACGCCGGGATCACGCCCTGAGCCGAAGGCAGACGCTTTAACCGCTGTGCCACCCAGGCGCCCCCACTGGGCTTTTTTAAAATGAATATTTAGTTCTTTAAACTTAAATGATTATGGTAACATTCACATCAATAGAAAAAGTGGTCTAAGATGTAGTGTCAGTTACTACATGTAGCATCATGTACATTTGTATAAAAGTACAAAAAGTGTCTTGTTACTTCAATCTAGTCTCTAAAAGTTAAATTATTGCTTTTTTTAAATATAGTCACCACCTATCTATATACACAAATACACTAATTAGGACCTTATTCCTCCCTCAAGAATTCCTACCGCTGCATATCACTGTTTCCCCTCAAGACTTCTCAATATCCCTTCTGGTTTATTTTGCTATTTGCCCTCTGAAAGGAAGGAAAGGAAAGAAAAGAAAGGACAGGAGAGGGGAGGAGGGGGGAGGGGAGGGGAGGGGAGAAAAAATGTAATCTAGCTCTGATGTTTATGGCATTATGAAAGTCAGTAATTAATTTTTAATCTAATTGATGTTTATTTCTTCTGTTCATCATTCCTAATCTTAAGCAAATGATTGGGAAATGGTAACTGGATCTTTGCTTTTAAGTATGGTCTAAATTAATATCTCACAGCTGTCACTGTATACAAAATTTGTTTGAGAATTCATTAAATGTGTCAGAAGAATGTTGTCCAGATTTGAAAGATAAATATTAAAAAAAGTTTCAGTTCACAGACTTCTATACATTTGAAAAAAACCCTTATATCCTCTTTAGCTGTTTTAGTGGAAGTTAAGATTTTTATAATAAGTCTTAGAATATTTTATTGAGCAGATAATGTTAAAGCTCATGGCATCTGTATGTGGATACTTCCTCAATTTCTCAGTGGTTTGGTTTCTAACTATTGATTTTACTTTTTCTACAGGATGTTTTGAATAATTTGGGATCTTGTGAACTGGATGAAGATGATCTAATGCTTGATTTAGAATTTTTAGAAGAACAGAATCTTCATCCTTCTGGTAAGTGTTAAATAAATGCACAATATCATACAACTCTGATCCTAATCATTTATCAATTCATTGATAAACTTTATATTGTTTAGGATGCATTCAGTCTTTTCCATCTCCAGTTTGTATATCATATGTGCAAGGCACATGCTAGGTACCATTGACACATGATTCTGGTGATCTTAAAATCTGTTATGGAAATACAAATCCAGTTGGAAGACAATTATAAAATAGGAAAAAAAAAAAAACCTATAAAGGGATTTCAAAGAAGGAAATTGCAATTTAATACATAGTGGAAAAGTTAATATTTCTCTTTTTGAGGGAAGAAAAAACCATTACAATCCCATTTTTCATTTATTTTATATAACCAAATGGAGGTTTTGTAGATCAACGTTTACTCTTCAAAATCTTAACTGCTTTAATAATAGCTGCATAGGTTAATGTTGATGCAATAAGGTTGACCTCAAAATTAATAATTGCCAATAACAACCACAAACACATACTCATAAACACATATTTATAGTATGAGATAAGTACATTCTTGTTGAATGAATGAAGAAGGAAGCCCATTATATTTGTAATAGTTTAAATTTATATTAAAGCATAAATCATCATATCTTCAAATACCTAAGTTACTACTGTTAAAGTAGGTTATAGGGATTAATTGTTTATTCATATTTAGATATTTGGGTACCAAGACAAGCTGTTTTTTGTTTGTTTTGCTTATAACATCTTTAACATAGTCATTTTCAAATTGGAGTAGAAATAATATCAGGGTGCTTGGGTTTCTCAGTTGGTTAAGTGTCCAACTCTTGAGTTTGGCTCTGGTCATGATCTCAGGGTCATGGGTTCGAGCTGCGCATCAGGCTCCATGCTGGTTGTGGAGCCTGCTTAAGATTCTCTCTCTCCTTCTCCCCCCTGACACTCTCTTTTTTTCTCTCTTTCTCTCAAGAAAAAAAAAAAAAAATTAAACTGCAGCTTTAAAATCTTGGCCTTTCTGCTGCACATATTTAAGAAAATCAACCTGTTGGATTTTAGCGTCCGTATTTTTAACTTTTAAGAATTAGACATAATCTCTAAGGTTATTTCCCGTTCTAATATTTTATAATGATCTTTTATGCAGTATTTTTATATTATATATAATATCACATTAAAAATTGTCAAAAGAAGGTAGTGTTTATATTTTACATTTTACAATGTTTATATTGTATTACTCTTATTGTAGGCTAATCTCTAAAGAAGCTACTTTAAAATTTTTTCTGGTTGAATACAAATTTAGGACAATCATTTTTTAAAACATTCTTGCTGCAGTTGATTTGACAGATAGTCTTTTAAAAATGCAGACTTATCTCCCTTTTATACAGATACATTATACAATTTTGTCATTCATGTGTATTTATCTTAGAAAAATTACGTATAGTGAGAATGTACACCCTTTTGGAGGGAAATTGTCAATATTTAGCAAAACTATACATGCATTTACCTTTAGATTCAAATATCCAACCTCTAGAAATTTAATCCTAAAATACTGGAATCAGAAAATAATGTCAGCAAATAACTATTCATTGCAAAATATTTTTAATAACAAAATATTGGAAGCAACTCAAATGTTCTTCAATAGGACATTTGTTGAATATACAATGGTATAATGAGCAGTTATTAAAAGAATAATGAAGATGTCTGTATGTGCCCTGGCATGGCTGTAAGGGTATGTTGTTGATGGAGAACTTGCAATTTTGGATTAGACCGGCAATACCTAAATCCACTGATCACTAACATCACTAAAATTGTAACAACTAGACATTTTCCCCTCTTAATGCAATGCCTAGAGAAGCACACAGCACCACCACTCCTGCCTACAAGTACTTAGATCTGTTCAGTTCTCTTGATTAAATTGTAGATTTTACAGGAAATATTGGGATGAGGAGAGAGGGAATCCAGCAACCAAATATAGAATGTGAGGAATTTTACAGGATAATGGTCTGGTTCCTTAAACAAATAAATGGCATGATGATAAGTGGAGGGATATTGTAGATTAAAAGAGGCAAATGCAGTGTGACATCTTTGTTGGCACGCTTACTGAACGACTTAAAACACTATAAAAATGGAGAAATTTGAAAAATGACTAAATTATTACAGAGTTATTTATTTTGTTGGGTATCGAATATTTTTGTTTTGTTTTTTAAAGAAAACTTTAGAGGGGTGCCTGGGTGGCTCAGTCGTTAAGCGTCTGCCTTTGGCTCAGGGCATGATCCTGGTGTTCTGGGATCGAGCCTCGCATCAGACTCCTCCGCCGGGAGCCTGCTTCTTCCTCTCCCACTCCCCCTGCTTGTGTTCCCTCTCTCGCTGGCTGTCTCTATCTGTCAAATAAATAAATAAATAAATAAATAAATAAAATCTTAAAAAAAAAAAAAAAGAAAGAAAACTTTAGAGAGAGGCATGTGGTTGAAACAATATGATAAACGAGATTTACTTTACCAAGAAGTCTGGAAGAGGGAATAGATGAAACAAAACTGGAAAGTTGTTGAAAATTTTCAAAGCTGAGCAATAGGTGTTTGAAGTGAAAGATTCATGCATTAATTGTAATATGTCCTGGTTTTTGCATTTTTAAAGATTTTCACAATAAAAATAAAACCAAGTAATAATTTAAAAGAATTGTAGATAATGTAGCAATCTCAGTTATGTTTGGTAGGCCATCATGATGAAGAGCAAAGGGTGACTTAAAAATATAAAGACTTAGCTCAATTTATCTGGGAACAAAAACAACCATTTTTTAACTTTAATTTCATTTTTTATAAAGTAATGAGTGCTATGTTCTTCATTAGTTTATTATAAGGAAAAAGATGATATACTAAAAACTATGAATCTCCCAAGTCTACTTCAGGATGTAGGTAGCTTGGTTGAAGCCAAGCCGGAAGACCTCTTGAATCAACTGAGTTAAACAAATTTTTCATGAGGTAAATGATCTCACTTTGCTTACCTGAAGTACAATTCTGATAAATGAAATATTCCTTAGAGTGACTTGGGTTTGTTTAATGTTACTTAATAAAATGTCTTTTGAAAACCTATTTCACTTTGGATGACACATCATAGGGTTTAAAAAAAGTCACAACTATCTGTTTATGCACATTAGCTCAGAAAGAAGAATTTCTGGTTGAATAGGTTTTATGCAATTTATATTTTTATTAAGCAACATAATTAAAGGTCTTCTCAAAATATAAGAAGCTCATTATTGATAATTGATATTGATAAAAAACTCATTAATGCTAGCCATTTTAAAATGATGATTTAAATAAAAGTGATTTTCAAAAGTCTGAGAACTAAAATAATGGTACCATTAAATTCTATTACTTACATTACTAAAAATCATTGGAGGGTTTAAAAAAAGTTTGTTAGGGTAAAATATTTCAATTTTTGGTTCTGGAGTCTTATTAAGGCAAAGATTCATAGCAATTTATAGTAAGGCTTAATATAATGGCCAAGGTGATTTTTGTAAAAGCCCAGAGAAATATTTTTGTTTTGAAAATATTTAGTGATATATTTCTAGTAATTGTCATATGTGACATTTATAAATTTTATTCAGTTTAACATACAATTATTAATGGTTAAATCTGCAAAGACTGGAGAAATAACCATGTATAGAAGGTGTAGAATTTCTGCTGTCCTTTTTACTACAGTAATTTGCATATAGGAGATGCTCAGTTGCTCTCTGTTAATTTAAATTATTTTATTTAAAACATAGCTAGAAATCTTTAGCCATGTGTATGAATAAAAATGGATTAAAAATAAAACAAAAATTAGTAAAGTTGAATCATTTTATTTTTCTATAGAAAAATCAAAGACCTTTAATTAGATCTATTTTACTATACAGTGTTAGAAACTATGAAATTAAAAAAACTTTCCTCTCATTTCTTTCAACATGTATACATTGGACATTACTCATATTGAGTGATTTAACATACAAAAAGACATTCTAATGGAAACAGAATGCCTAATAAGTGTACATAGTTAGTGTTCATATAATATGAATCATTGTTAGTTGATGTACTACTTGCAGTATAGGGGATATGAGCTAAAGTATATCAACTAGGCAATTAAAATATTAGAAAAGCACAAACAAAGCAGAAAAAAACCCAATTTGAGTTGTGGGGCTCAAGGTCTTTGTTGTAGAAATGCCTACATACTTGCACAATTGGATGTGTCTAGGTGTTTCATCATGTTGTTGAAAATTTTGCACTTATGACTGTACTATACCTACCTTGGTAAAGATGGCTGTTCATTATTGTCGTAATAATTTTGGACATCTTTTTTTTTTTTTTTCTTCATTCTTTGCTTATTTGTATTTTCCTCTAAAGGCGAACTGTGAGTTTACAGTTAGGTTTTAAAGTTGGTTTTTGACCAGTGCAGTGGGCAATTTGAGTAAAGTTCCACAAAGCCTTTTAATATTTAAATGTATTTATGGAGACCTAAATTAACATACTCCTACTAAAGGGAGAGGTAGTACAAATAATAGTGCAAATGAAATATCTGTTTTATAGTGCAGTAAGTGGTTATTATTATTATTGTTATTATTAATGAAAGTAAGAAAGGACAATATCAGTGAGGGAAAAGTATATGATTTCAAAGTGAGTTCTCAAAAGGAGACTTGCCTTGGGGAGAAAAAAATAAAAGCAACTATTCTGAATAATTTACTTTGATCTTGGCATTATCTAATTTTATCTTTGCAAATTCTAATCTAAAAGCTAAGCTTTTAGATTAAAAATCCTATGGATAAGTCTTCCAGATGTCTTTAATCATATTTTTCTTGAATAAATGCTTAAATTACTTTTCTGGATAATATTTTCAATAAATAATTAATATGCATCATGTTTCAAATATGGGATTATCAATTTGTTTAATGCTAGACATTCATTTCCCCTGTGGCAAAATATTATATTTATTGCTTCTTTACCTAATAAATCATTTATAATGCATACATGACCAAACAGTTTTGATTAAAAAAATATGAGATGCTATCTTTTATACCTTGATAAATTAAAAAAAATATATTTGTGACTCTTCTCACTTTTTATATTTCTCTTCACTCTCTTATTCATTGGTATGGTGTTGTTTTTGCCACAAATTGAATCATGCAAGATTATAGCAGTGATGTTTGTTAGATATACCTCAATAGTATTTTTTTGGGAAAAAAGTACCAACAAAATTTACTAGCATTTAATATCTCTAAGACTCAAATAAATGACTTTAAAATTTTCCTTACAGGGACACCTGGGTAGTTCAGTCAATTAAGCATTTGCCTCCAACTCAGGTCGTGATCCCAGGGTCCTGGGATCCAGCCCCACATCAGGCTCCTTGCTCAGTGGGGAGTCTTCCTTTCCCTCTAGCTTTGTCCCTGCCTCCCCCTCTTGTGCTCACTCGCTCTCTCTCTCTCTCAAATAAATAAATAAAGATCTTTAAAATTTCTTTCCTTACAGTGAAATATATGTTATGACCTGTACAGTGTGTAGAAGAAAAATACCAGCAGTATATTTTTCCTTATTTTTCTTATGGGTTTTACATGTTTGTGGGGAGGATTTTTTTTTCTGTTCATTTAAGTATCTTGCAAATAATAATCACTTGAGGAGAATAGAATAGTGATAAAAGAAGATATGAAAAATAAGATGAAGCTACTACCAGTGAGGTTGGCACACAAAACATATATTAGTATCACTATAGTGAGTAGAAAAATGTTACTTGGAGTGCTTTCCTAACATATGTGAAGAAGGAAACACAGCCAGTTGCATGATTAAAAACATATGCCAACAATCATTCAGTCAACCAGTCAATGCATTTTATTAAATAAAGAATTTTTGTTACTAAGAACGGAAAGGTATTTTGTTCACATGTCTTTATAAGGTATAAATGATTGACATCAAGAACAATTTCTTCAGCAACTCCTTTTAGTACAAGCTGGTGGCAGCATGCTACCAATTCAGTAGAAGCAGTTCTAAATGGTGACATATCAGTGTAGCAAAAGCTAGGGATTTTTATGAGAATTTGCTTAATCCAAAAATAAAATTCGGTTCCTTGTACATATTAACATTCTTCGGGTAATTTTAACATTGAAAATAGTTGAGGTAGATGTTGTCAATCATTTTCCTCATCTTACTTTAAGGTAATTGCCATAAAGCCCAAGAGCATATCTAATGTTAAACAATGTTACTTCCTGATGAGTCCATCAAAACAAACTGTTTGCAAAATGTTACCCTTAGGTGACTAAATAAGATAACTTTTCTACAAATAGTTGTTTCCATAATGCCAGTTAAATATTGGACAGTGCATAGTATTCGATAAAGAAATAAGAATAAGAATTTGAATTTTGCTTTCAGAACATTTAATCCTTAGCTCTTCTTTTCCACGATAAACTAGAACAATGTCACATTTCTATTTAGACTGTTTGTAGTAGTATCTTCAAATAATGATGTGAAACATGCACCTGAAATTTGACAGTGAAGCATCGTAATTAATTAAATAAAGCTAAAACACATTTGGTGTTACCTGTTTGGAACATATTCATTAAAATGCCATTTTCCCAATTCTTTTCTTGGCTACTAGGAGTTGGTTATGCATCAGTTTTAGCAAGTAGTAACTGGAAATCCAAGTTGATGGAAAGGAAAACTAAATGTAATGAGCTATGCTCTTTTCCTAGGCTGTCTCAAGTTAATGCTCACAAGAACTCTCTGGGAGGAAATTGCATCTTAAAGATCCATTCTAATTAAAGAAATGACAAATTAATATCAAAAGAGAGTAGTCACTTTGAAGACAGACATACCCAAGTTAGCATTCCAGCTGTACCACAGTGATCTTGGGCAGATGATCCAGTTATTTTAAGCAATTTGTTTTTCATTTGTAAAATGACAATAAAACTATCTCAAAATATCATCCTAAGTAGGAGACATTTATATGCAAATTGCCTTTCATAGTTGCCTAGAATAAAATAGGAGCCCACTACAAGTTGGTTTCATCTCTTGACATCTTAAATTCCTTGTCATAGTTTGTCCAATCACTGATATTTTTTATAATCCTTAATTTCTTAACTTCATCATGATCGTATATTGTTTTAAAATATGCTTTCTGATTTTAATTTTTATAATCTCAACTCTGTGTATCATTTTAAGTGATGTTCTGGTAGGGGCGCTTCGGTGGTTCAGTCGGTTAAGCATAGGACCCTTGATTTCTGCTCAGGTCATGATCTCAGGGTCTTGAGATCGAGCCCTGCTTCAGGCTCCACACTTAGCAGGGAGCCTGCTGAATATTCTCTNNNNTCCCTCTCCCTCTGCTCCTTTCCCATTGCTTGCACTCTCTCCCTCTTTATAAAATAAATAAATAAATCTTAAAAAAAAAATAAGTGATGTTGTGTTGGTACTAATTATTCAAAAATTAATTAGGGCACTTTGCTTGTAATAGGTGGTACATTTTTTTTTTTTATGTTAAAACCAATGCATTTAAATGCATGGAAACTTTTTTTTTTTTACCAGATATTAGTCATGTGTCTAAGATACCACAACATATTTCAAATAGTAATTCTAAGAGAAATAATAAATTTCCTATGTTAAATATTTTAAAACTTATTAACCCAAATCATTAATGTTCAGAGAGAAAACCAGATTGTTACTTCGTATTAAATTTGGTCTTTATAATTTGCAGATGAGTTACTCAATTGAAAATACACTTTATTTATCACTGTTTGATAAAAACAATGCAATGGTCATTTGGATGATTGGGTGAAGAATTTTCTGTTGTTTTTGTTAGTTATTTTGGACATTATATATAAAAACACCTAAGGCAGTATCTCTTGGTATATGTCCAGATGCAAATGCAGAAGTAATGGCCCAATGATATCAATTAGGAATTAATTAGGTAGTTGCTAAATTATTTTGAGTTTGATGAACAAGCAATATAAAATTCTGCAGTGAGTTAGGAACTCCTCCTGTGCCTATTAATTAAGGAGGTAATTTTTGTTATTAATTTTTAATGGATAATAGCACAGCAGCGCTGAGATGAAACCCTAGTGGCTTTGCTAATATGAATGGTAATGTACAAATTGCAACAACATTCACACAGGGAAAATTATAAAAATTAACTATAAGTTTTTACAAGCTTTGATATGTCTGGGTCAGAAAAAATTTGTGTAAGCTATCTTCAATGTGGTCGTATAAAGCTGAGAAATATGTGACACTTAATTTTGGAAGTATAACGTAGTAGCTACAAATCTGGACTCTAGAGTTAGACAAATCTCAGCTACCAAGCAGGCTGTATAAACTGGACCAAATTATTTAATCTCAGTTTTCCTTTTTTCATCTGAAAATGGGGGCCATAAAAGTATCTACCTCATAAGTTTGTTGTGAGTAATAGTGTCTCTATCATGTCTGGCATATACTATTTTTTAATAATTATAGCTAATACTATCTTTTACAATATGCATGATAAAATATGTTCCTGAGGATTAATAGGAACCCAATCTTGCTGATTTTGGTGATTTTTTTCCAGTCTCTATTAGTGGAAAATCTCAACCATATTTGCAAGTACAGTATTTCTCAAATTTTAAGTGCAGAATGCCACAACACATGCAATTAATTTTGTGGTTATCATGTATTTCCAAACTTATACAATTATAGTATTAAATAAAATAATAAAAGAATAATAAATAACATTTATTGAGTCTCTGTGCCAATTCAATGAGATAAATAATTCTTCCACATTTGAGAAAATTGAAGCTTTGAGTAATCAAATTCTACAGACAGGTAGAGGTCTTATCTGGAGCCAAAGTTTTTCTAACTCTGAAGGCTCTGTGTTAAATTTTTTATTAAAGATTTTATTATTTATTTGTTAGAGAGAGCACGAGCAAGAAAGAGCACAAGCAGGGGGAGTTGTGTGGAGGGAGAGATAGAAGCAGGCTCCTGGCTGACCAGAGATCCTGATGCAGAACTCAGTCCCAGGACCCTGGGATCATGAACAGAGCTGAAGGCAGGCACTTAACTGACTGAGCCACCCATGTGCCCCTGTGTTAATAATTTTGATTTTTTTGACTAATAAAATTAATTCATATACAGTTTTAAAAACACAAATACATAGAAGCTTTTGTTTAAAACTGGCTCTTTTTTTTTGAGCATTTCCAAAGAATATTTAATTTGATTTGAGATTTTTTTCATTTCTTTCGCATTGTAGTTGACCACTTCTCTTTGAAAGTAAAAAAAAATATTGAGATAGAGTTCACATGCCATATAATTTACACGTTTAAGTTATACAATTCAGTGGTTTTTAATATATTTGCAGCATTGTGCCTATATCATCACAATGTAAGATTAGAACATTTTTGTCATGCCGAAATGGAGCTATACCCATTAGCAGTGACTCATCATTCACCACACTTCCGACCCCAGGCAATCACTAAGCCACTTTCTGTCTGTAAAGATTTGCCTCTTCTGGACATTTTATATCAACAGAATCATACAATATTGGTCTTTTGTGATGGGCTTCCTTTGCTGAGCATAATGTTTTCAAGGCTTATTCATGTTGTAGCATGTATCTGTATATCTATGTCCATTATCTATCTATCTATCTATCTATCTATCTATCTATCTATCTATCTATCATCTATCTATCTATATCAGTACTTCATTCCTTCTTTATGATCTTATTAGTATTCTATCTTATGGATATATCACATTTTTTCTACAATGTAAATATTAAATATTTAATATGTAAATATTAAACAACACACAGCTGCGCAAGCAGTGGGCCAAATAAATCAAACGAAAAATCAAAATATGTCTCAAAACAATGAAAAAGAAAACACAGTATTCTTTATGGGATGGAGCAAAAGTAGATGTTAGAGTGAAATTTATGCTATAAATGCTTGTACTAAGAAAAAAAAGGTTAAAATAAACAACATTACACCACAGGAACTAGAAAAAGAAGAAATTTATCTGAAATTTAATCGAGGAAGGAAGTAACAAAGAAAAATCAGAAATAAATAAAATTGAGACCAGAATAAACAGTAACATAACATTGAAAGTAATGACTAAGGTTTTCCAAAAAATAAATAAACAAAATTGGCAATGCTTTAAATACGTTAACTAGGGGAAAAAAAGCTAGAAGCCTCAAAAAACCAAAATGAGAAATGGAAGAAAAACCAGTACAAGAGATACCCACAGAAATGCATAGTGTGATAACAGATTACTATGAACAATTACATACTAACAAATCATGTAACTTAGAAAAAAACCCAGAGAATTCCTAAAAATGCACAAGTTACTAAGATTCAATCATGAATCTTGAATCCAAGAAATAGGAAATTTTCTTAGACCAATAACCAGAATGCAGATTGAATTAGGATCAAAAATCTCCCAGCACAGAAAAGCCCAAGACTATATGGTTTCACTGGTGACTTCTACCAAACATTAAAAAAAAAATAATAATGACAATCTTTTATCAAAACCATTAAAATAATGGAATAGAGGGAACATATTCAAAATCATTCTGTGAGGCCATTTATTACCCTGATACCAAAGTAGGATAAAAACAATATAAGAACAAGAAAGTCTAGTTTGTCCAATATAAGTATTGCCACTCTGACTTTCTTTTAATATCTATTTGCATGATAAAAGTTTCTCCACTTTCAGTCTCTCACTTTCAATCTGCAGGTGTCTTTAGGTCTGAAATGAGTCTGTTGTAGGTAGTATATAAATGGGTCTTGTTTTGTTGTTGTTTTTGTTTTTGTTTTTTGTTTTTGTTTTTTTAATCCATTCTGACACCCTATTTTTTTTGATTGGAACATTTAGTCCATTTACATTCAGAGTAATTATTGATAGATGTGTATTTATTGCCATTTTATTACTGTTTTGTCATTGTTTCTGAAGATTTTCTCCGATCCTGTCTTGTCTTTGACACTTTTGGTCTTTCCTTTCCACTCAGAGTCTCCTTTAATATTTCTTGCAGGGCTGGTTTAGTGGTCATAAACTCCTTTAGTTTTTGTTTGTCTGGGAAACTATCTCTCCTTCTATTCTGAGAGATAGCCTTGCTGGATAGAGTATTCTTGGCTGCCAGTTTTTCCCATTCAGCACTTTGAGTATATATCATGGAACTCCCTTCTGGCTTGCCGAGTTTCTGTTGAGAAATCTCCAGCTAGCTTGTGGGTTTTTCCTTGTAAGTTAAGGACTTCTTTTGTCTTGCTGCTTTTAAAATTTTTTCTTTATCACTGTATTTTGAAAATTTAATTATAACATGTTTTGGTGTTGGCCTGCTTTTGTTGATTTTTATGGTAGTTCTCTGTGCCTCCTCGGTCTGGATGTCTGTTTCCTTCCTCAGATTAGGGAATTTTTCAGCTCTTATTTCTCCAAATAATTTTTCTGCCCCCTTTTCTCTTGCTTCTTCTTCTGGGATTCCTATAATATGAATTTTATTACATGTGATGGAGTTACTGAGTTCCCTAAGTCTGTTCTCATGTTGCATAATTCTTCTTTCTGTCTTTTCTTCAGTTTCAGTATTTTCCATTATTTTGTCTTGCAGGTGACTGATTCATTCCTCTGCTTCTTCTAGCCTTGTGTTCATTGCATCAAGCCTGTTTCCAGTCTCATTTATTGTATTCTTCATCTCTGACTGATTCTTTTTTAACTTTTTCACTTCTATGGTAAGGGTCTCCATGATGTCTTCTATTTTTTTCTCAAGCCCAGTGAGTATCCTTACAATCATTACTTTAAATTCTCCATCAGGCATGCTACTTATATCTGTCTTACTTAGATCTCTGGTGGTGACCTTATTTTTCTTTCATTGGGGATAAACTCCTCCATCTCAGCATTTTGTCTAAGTCTCAACCTTCTCTCTGTGTTAGAATAGCCGGTTATGTTATGTTTCCTGCTCCTGAAAGTAATGGCCTTATGAAGAAGAGGTCCTGTAGTGCCTGGGGCCTGGCACTTCAGCGAGTGTCTGCAGTGTGTGCTGCATGCGCTCTGCTGTTGTGATTTGGCTGCTCTGTCCTTCAGGCTAGATTTCTGTAGAGGCTCTCCTTGCGTACTGTGGGCAGCGTTTGTTCTCTGGCCTGAATGTGGCGAGTTTAAAACTAGGTGTGCTCTGGTCTGATTGTGATATGAGACCTGATATCAATTCCACCAGAACTGAGACTCTGCAGAACTCTCTGGTCAGAGATAAGGTATGAGTAAAGGTTTGTGCTGATCTTCTGGGGAAGGGACCCGTCATACTGGGACTGAGGCAAGCTTGACTCAGAAGGGCAGTGCCTTGGGAGCACAGGGAGCTGGGGCTTCGTGTAAGCAAGTCAGGCATTCACTGTTGGTGCTGCACTGCGTCCCTCAGGTGGCTCTGTGTTTATGCTGGAGGGTGAGGGAGGACAACTGTGCTGGCCAGCTCCTTTGTTCCCAGAGAGGCATCTCAGTGCTTCCTCTCATGGACATCCCCTGAGAAAAGTGAATAATTTCCCACTTGTGTGCTCCAGGCATTCTTCACTGTCTGCCCCCCGGGGTTTTCTGCCAGCCTTCTCTCCAGGATCAGGGCAGTTCCCCTCCAACCCCCACTCTGTTCCAGCCAAGCTTGCTGACCTTAAAACTCCATACTTCAAGTCCTGCTAGTTGCAAGAACTCATGGAATTCAGCCCCTCTCATTTTCCAAGCCAATGGGTTTGGGGGAAATATTCTCCTTGGCGTTGCCCTGTGTGTTCCTCTTTCTCTCACCCTTCTTCATGACCTGGGCTTCCTCCCCTCTGCAGCACCCACACTCTGATTCTTCAGTGAAGCATATCTCCGGACTTCCTACCTTCTTCAGTGTGGCCTCTTTTCTCCCTTTAGTTGTGGAGTTTGTCCTGTCAGTCTTCAGATTGATTTCTGGGGTATTTAGGATGATTTTCCTAGTTATCTAGTTGTGTTTGTAGGACAGGATGACCCTAGGGTCCTCCTACTGTGCACCCATCTCGTAAACAAACAAACAAACAAACAAACAAACAAACTAGCTGTCTTCTTATTAACTTTTCTAGTTATGGGCATCACTTATACAAATTTGCCTTTGACTTCATATGAGAAACTGAAATTAACATATTTATTTACTGAAGCAGCATTGTTGTGTCAAGCATTGGTTAGGCACTTAGCTGTTTCTTGTTTTGCTCTGTTTTTAAGCTGTAATTTATAAATTCTGGTTCATCACTTTCAATCCTAACAACAATTCTCTGGAAAATATTACTATTTTCACTTCATAGATGAAGGAATGGAGACCCAGAAGAGAATTGTTTTTTATCCAGGGTTACAGAACTAGTAAGTGACAGAACTGGGGTTTAAATTATACTGTTGTGACTTGATGCCTACCTACTCTTTTCACTCTACAAAGCTCTCAATGATGTTTAGTTTTCAGAAAGAAAAGTTATAATGAAGGTGTGAAATGTTTTCTCGAAATACGCTGTTGGGGTAATACTGTCGTGAGGATGCAGTTTTGACACTGCCATTTCATGCATGGGTTTTGTCTGCTGGTGCTATCGCGCTTTTCATTTCTGCTTTAAGGAGGTTAGAGTACCTGTTATCTGCTTAGTGACCATTAGATGGCAATCTTGTTCTGATAATGATGATAGTAACCGTATCATACATTTGTATTCAGCTTTGCAGTTTACAAGGGATTTCAAATATGTTACCTCATCAAATTATCACAATAACGCTCTGAAATAGGTGTTAATATATCCCAAGTACAGTGGAAGAAGCAAATACTTTGTACTTAAAAACTTATTGAAGTTCACGCAGCCAATATTAATCCAGATCTTAACGGTAAATGACAGGTTCTTTTCACTATCTTTCTAGACTTTGCTGCTTCTAATTTTACATACGATTTTAGTATATTTAGTTACATATTCTCCAAAGCCGCTGAAAATCATAGTAATGTCTTAGGAGAGGAGAAAAAGTGTTGCTTGAACCAAGCATGCTAAATGTGGTGAAAAATAAGGACTACTAGCCAAAAAGCAAGAGAAAAGGCAAAGAGCTTTCAAAAGTAGACAGTCATAAAACCTAACAGCGTGGGTTCGTTTAGCGTAGGAACAGACATCTCCATCTGTTTCAGTAAGTCATAAGGCATTACTGTATTGCAATCTAGTACTTCATCGCGTTTTTAAAAATTAACATTATAGCCCTGAATCGTCAAGAAAAAAATGTGTATTCTACATACTCTGATAAGATGGACAACTATGTAACTAACTTCGGACTTTATCCACTGAGTTGTTTCTTTTTAACCTTTAAAATGTTAAGAGGAAAAATTCCTCAGTTCTTCATAAATTTTTACTATCCGAGAAATATAATTTCATAAGGATTGCATATTCTAAAAATTTGAATATATTTTATGATACTTTTTATGTAATTTTTATATTTTTCCCCATGTTCCTTCCCCAGGTTCTTGTAAATGACTAACTAGATATAAAGAGAGCTGTGTGAAAAGGTTTGCTAATTGTCATCATTGAAAAAGTAATTTATGGCCTATCGATACGGTATAGGGATCACGATATTCCATAAACACAGACTATTCAGTTAACAGTGATCCTTATTTTCTGGATAGATATTTCAGTATTTTAATAGTTTTATTATTTAATAGTTTTATTAGTTCAACTATTCAATAATTTAATAGTTTTTGTTTACTTGTTGTTTTTGGTTGACCAGTTCATTAATCGACCAATTGATTAATTCATTAATTGGATAGTTTTCAATTCCCGTTTTTCAAGTATCAGCTTATTGTTCAAAATATGACATCCGCCTGGGTGCATTATTTTCCATATTCAGTTCCCTCTGATAAATGGGATACTTAAATGACAGAAGAATGGTCCCCGCTGGAAGAGCATATCGGGTATTACGAAGTAGGGCCCCTCCTGCTCTCCTTCCCATGAATGTTCAGAGTTATAAAGGTCTTGTTCAAGGTCATTAAGTTAGTTTGTAGTAGAAGCAGGCCTGTTAATAAGTTGACTGGCTCCATACACACAATTGCAATTAATTATTTTATTTCTTATTATAGCTGCCAAGAGAGTAAATCATTTGTATTTGCGGATTTAAAAGTGCCTCGGGCTGTTTTGCCTTTCACACTTTCCTGTACTTCAGGAGGATTGCTCTAGCTACAAAGAGGCTTTCAGATGGAACAGTTTTCAAAGTCTAATCCACTATAGCTGAAAAATGTTTACACATTCTGACCTAATTTAATATTAAATGACAACAATTTTAATGAAGTCATAGAATTTACTTGTAACCTGCTATTGTAGCATTTCATACTGTTATAAACTGTCTTCTGCGGTGCAAAAGGGCACTCGATGGCCCAAGTTCATTAGAGGATACAGTCAAAGGAAAATATTTCTTTCATTCAGCATGGTTTTTCTGTAGCAATTAGAAAGAAAATATGTGTCTCAATATAAAATTTCATGGCCTCTTACAATTATGTGGTGACATCTCCATACAATTGCTTGAATAATGCCAACAACATCAGCTGTCACTGTCAAAACGAACAAGTAATTAAGAAAGCAAATGCTGGTCTTTCTTCTGAAGAAGTAGAATATTTATGTATTTAAAATTGTTCACCAACAAGAAAAATAACCACTGACATGAAACATAATTTTCTACAATGCCTGAGGCAGAAAAGAGAGAAATAGTAATGAACGTTCACACTATTACAACAAATTAAGCTGTGATTGTACACACTAAAAACAATTACAGAGTTTCTATTTGTTGTATATAGAATTTTAATAGCATCGTTTTATCAGGTGTGCCATAGCATCATACCCCTTTTATTTATATTTTGATTCCCTTCTTATTAATCAAAATTTCCAAAAGCTCACAGTGGAATTGGGGATCTCTTATTCTTACGAGGACCACCTTTTCTATAACCAGACATCTTAGTATGCTTGGATACCTTAAATAAGACCAAGATTTGTCTAAATAATTACATTTGAGTGATACTATGATATTAATTTCACATGCTGGCTCCTCAATCATTTGACAAGACTTCACTCAATCTATTCCTCACTGAGGTGAGGGAATAATGCCACCTCCACTGAACGTTGATTGTTTTTTGGAAGGGGAAGAACTGATTAGGATTTATTGAGGTTCTTTAAGTTGGTTTAAGGCAAATCTTAATTTAGGGATTTGATTGGGATTGGATAAAAATCATGATATACTAGTTTAGGAGTGTAGAATTGGTGGAAGCAGCACAGCAAGGATTTTAAGGTGAAAGGTTTAATGATTCTTAGGGCATCATCTGTCTGTTGATGCTTTCTATTGAAGAATTGATGGGCATTTTGGGAAATCCCTGTAATGAAGAGTAAAGTTATTTGTTTTTCCAATAAAGACAATGAAATAGTATAATGATGTTCATATGGGCAGTTACCTATTTGGGGTCTCAGGCTCCCCACTGAGGGAAACAGAAGGATACCATTTTTAACTGGAGGCATGATCAATCCAAATTTTCACGATTGTTTTGAGATGTCACAATCACATATCAAGTCATTGTTTCATCATCCATGAATGTCAGATTTTCCTGTTATTTATTTATTTATTTATTTATTTATTTATTTATTTATTTCTGCTGGATGACCTTTTCTTTGCTGGATCATTTGATGGGTCAGCAGAGTGTAACATCATGTAAGATTCTAGAGATGACACCTCTGAACTCTGCAATACAAACAGTAAAAGAAAGATTCTGATCTGGGTTTGTTGTCCACTCTCAGCCAGGAGTCAAGAGTGCCCAGATTAAACAAGAAAATTGATTCTATCCCCATTTGTTAACCAAACTACCTAATTTTCTCATACCTTTGTTTTTAGGCAGGATATTTTGGGTAAGAAGACAAAAGTGTCTTCAGCCTAAGGCTCAACTAGTTAGTAAGGGGCAATATTTCCCAAACTAAAATAGTTTAAAAGTTTCTTACAAGTACAACCTGCTCTCAGCATCCTAAAATGACAGGATATATAAGAACATTATCTGAGGAATAGATTAAACCACTTATCATTATAAATTTGTTCATATTTAAAGATGACTAAGAGACCTGAACGGACTGTTTGTCTTCTTATAAGACAATATATCTTATATTATGCTAATTAATTTTGCTCCCAGAAACTGAAGGATCTGGGCTTTGGGGGGGTATATCTTGGCATTAATAGTAACTTGGGACTGCTCCCTCAATTACAGTATTCATAGATCAGAAAATTTTTCAAATACATATTATTGGGGGAAAATAATGGTAAAAAAATATTCAGGAAAATGGAAGTGGAGGTTATCACCAGTTTTACTAAGTGGTCTTTTTAGTAACATATTTCAATGACTTGAAGATTCACAGTATTGTACATTTTAATATCTCTGATGATGTATTCATAATGAAGATATTTTTACCATTATGTCTTAGATTGACATTAATTTTGCTTTTCTTTTACAGGGGTACATCAAATATATCTTGCCATCAATGGTGTCTTAGATCCAAAAAAATATATTAGATAAGAGAAATAGGACTCTTAAGAGACCCATGGGGTGCAATATTAACCTGTGTATCTATGACTTCAGGCAGATCTCCTCTATTTAAAGGACCCAGAATAGCCCGCAATTCTGATTGGTCTATTTAACAGAATCATGTTTGCTTTTACATTGTCTTATTATTTGCAAAGAAAAAACATTTATTATCTTTAGTATAGTGCTACTACCTATAGTACTTAAACTTATCTACTTGTGTACATGAAATATATAGCGTAGTTTATTGCTTTTGTGCTTATTTATGCATTTATATGCTCATATTTTCCCCTACTCCTTACATTATCCATACATACCTGTGATGAAGAGATTTTTGCTACTAAGAATTACATTTTTATATCATATTCTACATTTTTATCACACTCTGAAGCTAAGAGAGGTCAACTTCAGCCATCACTTAGAAATATTGACTTCAATGGCTCTTCCTCCAGCTCAAGCCTCTCTCATGATGTACAGATATGTGTGTTTAATAGTCTGTTAGCAGTTTCATCTGATGTCAGTTATATGCTTTATATTTAATAGATTCAAGATTAACCTTATTCTTCCTGCCTCCTGATTTGTTCTTGTCCTTTTTTTTTTCTTGGTGAATGACACTAACCGTGCAGACTACAAAATTTGAAACCCAGTGTCACTAGCTTTAATTGAGTGTACTTTTCAGCTATTTTAAATTCTACACTTTTCTCTCCCCAGTTCCTGTTTCAGTCTTTATTCAGGCCAGCATTATTTTCCCCCAACTCTGTGTGACAGAAACAAAACAAAAGAAAACAAAGCAAAACAAAACAAAACAAAAAAACCTCTATCTCCAATGTACATTAGTGCCATGTTTGTTTTTTCTTCCAGCGCCAAATTTGATTCAGAACTCAGGGTCTCTTTCCATTTTGCATTTCTTAAGTCACTCCCCACAAATTTTCCATCAAATGAAAACTTTCATGATGAAGGTTGACTTCATTTCAGATCTTGGAGTCACAGGGAATAATCACCTATTGCAGGTAAGAGCACAGCAGTTGAAAATACACCAGGGGAGAGAGAAGGTAGAATATTCAAGAGTCCCATTTGCTCTCTCTTCTGGACTTGCTTCCATTTCTTTCCTACAGCCACATACCTCTCCAAATCCTGGCCCATTTGTTCTTTTCCTTTCTTTAATTCATGCAAAGCAGATCATCAGGCTACTCTCAGGGCTAGGTGTCAGTTGGCTCACAGGCCCAAAGGCCCTCAAAAATGGTTTAGCAGAGCCTTTTCCCAAATGCAGCAGGGTTCTCCCAGCTGGATGCTTAGGACTGCTGCTAGAGGATTAACCTAGTCTGTTTCCTTATAAATGCTTGTCTCCTGTTTTATCTCTTTAAGTTTGACCTCCTCTAATCCATTCTTTTTATTGCCTACAAGGTGTGTTAGCACATCAACCTAATCTTGATCACTGATTTATTTAAAAATCTTTCAGTATTCTCTACTACCTTCATTATAAATTCCAGTTTCGTTAGTATGGCTAACAGATGCCCAAGCTTCAACTCTCAGCACTTTTTTTTTTTTTTTTTTTTTTTACATACCGAGATGGACTTCCGGCAACTATTTAAGGTGTATTCTCTACTGTAGGATTATGGTAGCAAACAGGGGCCATGTGGCATATGGTCTAATGGAAAATTCTTTAAAACAATTGTTAAGGAAGAGAAGAGCAGTGTGCAGTGGAAGGATATAACAATTTTAGTGGCCAGTGACAATTTCCCGAGGTGGTTAACCTTAAGCTTTCACATGAAAGATGAGTAGGTGCTGGATGCAGTAAGCAGGGGGAAATGGTTTAGCAAACTAGAATTCCTAGAGGAAAGTGTGACACAGTGGAGAACTTTAGGGAAGTGGAGCATGCATTGGCAGAATAGGAAATAATGGTGCTAGATGAGTGACTCGAATGCACCACAGTCTCACTCACCTATGTGATATTTCAGTGCTACTCGAAATATTCTTTCTTATTAACTATCAAAGTTCAACTGCTAAGAGAAATTCTGAAAACCCCTGATTTATTTGAAGAGTCAATATGTGCTCATGATAAAAAAAAAAAAAAGGTAAAACTAGGCAATGATGATAAGGGCTAAATAAATATAAGATATTATATTCAAGGGGAAGGGATATTTATGCAGGCTGCAGTAGGTGGGATAAGCTTTAGGAGAGGTTGTACTTGAACTGTACTTAAATAAAATTTAATAAAGGCTGGGGTGGGGAGGCATTCCATAAGCAGGAATCAATATAAAGAGATTAAAGAAATAAATATTTAAGTGTATCTAAAAAATAAGGTTAAACCAGCCTTTCAAAAGCAAAGATTACTTGGGTATTATACATGCAATTTTAAATCCTGTTATTATTTTTTTCTCATGTGTTTTTAAGTAGTCTAAAACAAAATAAGGCTTTGTTTCTGCCTTGCTATAAAATGCTAATTGTATAAATATTTGAATAAAAAGATAAGTTGTTCTTTTTAAATATATGACTCTGCTGATATGTATCAATAAAAATTGTCATAAAGTATTAACGAGGAATGATAGTTCTATGAATCAGGACTTGGCAATAATGCTTTTCTAAATAACACTGTACTTCTATTTCTAGCAGAATTGCTTTCAAGTTGTTCTGAACAACCTTCTCCATGAAAATGTCTAAAAAATATCTTTCAAAATGTATTTTATGGGACAAGAAAGTGATATATTTACAGAAAAAAAATTCTTCAAGTGGAAATCCTTAAAAGTAATTATCAAAGGCAGATTTCTTTCTAACCAGAGAATAGCTAGCTTGTTAATGTGAAAGACCATTTTGGGGGTCTAGTAGCCAAATCTGTATTCATATTTTTTACCATGGTAGAAACTAATACAGACACATTTTTCTAGTTCAATTGCTTAGTTCTTTAAGAATTCTTTCTGTAACTAAAACTGGGAATTAGGACAAAAATTATTAAAGATTTTTTTTAAAGATTGTATCATTTTAGGAAAGGAAGAGAGCTTAGATATGTTCTAACCCAATAATCTTTATGAACGAGGAAATTCAAACCATGAATAACATGACTTTGTATTATCTAACTTGCAAAAAAAAGGGATATAGGATGGAAGGATTTGAATTAATTTTTGGATATATATTTTAATAAAATTAATGAATATATTAAAAGATAAGTGAAAGCTTTGTAAGTGACTATGAGCCTAGATAATGTCCTGTAAGGCCCTTTTATGTCACCTTTTAAAAATTGTGGCGCCTGGGTGGTTAAATGTCCAACTCTTGGTTTTGGCTGAGATCATGATTTCAGGGTCCTGAGATTGATCCCTGAGTCAGGCTCTGTGCTCAGTGGGGAGTCTGCTTCTCTCCCTCTCCCTTTCCCTCTGCCCCTACCCCCAGTCATGCGCTCTTGCATTCTCTTTCTAAAAATAAATCTTAAAAAAAATACTGTGGTCGACTTTATCCAACAGTTATAGTTCAAAGCTATAGTGATTATTTTTATGAAACATAATCAAACACCCAATGAAAAGAAGACTACAATTTAAACAAAAACTTAAGCGGGGTATTTCTTCTGCAACTCTATGATCTTCAGTATACAGACACATAACCAAATGTAGATCTGAAATTCCAAGTGTATTTTAAATTTGATTTTAATTATATTCAGTAATATATATTTATGTGTGCTAATGTTGAGCTTAGAGGCATGATGAGATTTTTGTTATTCTAGAATAAAGCAAACTATACTCTTAGTGATTAGAATGCAGTGTTAATCAGCCCCATTCTGCAATCTAGCTTTTATTATAGCCACCAGGAACAGAAACTCATTTCTGTAAGAAGCATACCTGTGGTTTTGTTTTATTAGCTAGATCTTTTACTACTGCCTCGTCCTGCCTGACACAGTTTGCAGATTTGATGCCCATAGGTTCTAAATCAAACAAGTGTTACGGATGGGTTTGCTAATCTAACTTTAATTTTTCCTATTCTGTCTTTAAATTTACAGTACTCCTCAGGAGATCAATATACTTTCCAAGAATGCAAAAGCTTTAGCCTGTAATGCAAAATGCAGAGCTATTTATGAGGCAGAATTTTATAGTTGAATCTGTTCATTTTGTTTTTTCTCTGCCTACATTACCATCTTTCTCTGACCCATACCTTTCCCTGTTTCCAACAGCAACAACAACAAATTCTTTGATATATTTAGTAACAGAATTTTATAGAAAAAATGAATTATTTTTCATGTAGTAAAAAATTAAGTAAAAAAAAATGTGGAAATCAGAATGGCAAAGTGATGTTTTTAAATGAAGCACATTGGTAATGGTGAACCAAGCTTGCAGCCAAAGAATGTATTCTCCTAGGGGAAATACTTTATGACACATACCTCTTATGTATTTACTTTAGGGGATGATTCTTATCTACCTTGTTTATCTGTTACACACTGAGATGGTCTTACCTTAGACCTTTTTATTTATTCTCACACACTTTATTGCTTATTAATAATAAGTATAGGCTTGGATGTCTGCATGGGAATACTGCTCATTCTGTGGTAGGTGCTGTTTAACTTAGTATTTGCAAAATTAGATGCTAAATATGATTTAAAGTGTTCTTCTAATACTAACGCTGTCAGAAAACTGCTTATTTTATGACAAATTGAGGATTATAACAACAATTATACATTTAAAATTCTGTGGTTATGGAATAATTTTTTAAAAACTGGGTAAATATCTTTTAGAAACATTTATAGAGAAGTTAATTTGTGTGTAACTAAAACAAACCAAACTGAACTCTGTTTGGTTTCTATTGTAAGTCAATATTTTATTTTGCACATTGGGTTCAGTGAATAGTTTAAAAATCTACTTATAAGCTGTAGGAAAGAAAAGAAAGCCATATACTCAAATCCTATAGATATGCTCCGTGTTTTGTTGTTTACAATAGACAGAGTTGGGTGAGTGTGTGTGCATGTGTATGTTTGTGTGTATGTGTGTGTATCTTGGAGTAGGGGGGAGAAAGAGAAGGAAGGAGAAGCGGGGGAGAGAGGAAGAGAAGATTAAAAAAATAAATGAACATGTAAACTCATTGTGAGAATATAATGATAAAAAATATTTATCCTTAAAAAATTTTATCCTTATAAGAAGATAAAGATACACTCAATGACCCATAAAAATGTTGGTTGGAAGTCTGTGAGAATAGTGATAGATCCTGAGGCAGTTCAAATATATTTTATGAGGAGAACAAATTATAACTATATATGCTTCTCTTTAACCATACATGCTTGTTACAAAGGAAATTCATTTATCAGAGATTTGCTAGAGAATTATCATTTTTGTCAAAGTGCTTTTGGATGAAGAAAAATAATGCATTCATGCTCATTTACTCAATTGCTTTAGAGAAATAAAAGTCACATAGAAAATATAGTAAGTAGTATGGAATAAATCAACGTTCAGGATTAAGTTGCTAGTAAATTCTTGTTTTCTTTTATTGGAAGTAAATATCTTTATTAAAAATTACCATTTGCTCCAAATAAATTACATAGTTACTCTGTCTCAATGGAGGGGAACATAACTTTCCTCCCCTTAAGTGTGGGCTGTGAATAATGCCTTCCTTCCAAAAAGCACAGTATTGTAAGTGTGGGGAAAAAACAAAACAAAACAAAACAGTGCACGGTTGATATGATGTCATGAAAATGGTACTTTACCCCCATAATCTTCCCTAGAAAGCCATAACCCAAAGCTAATCATAAGAAAGATTTCAGAGCAATTCCAATGAAGGAGAATTCTACAATACACCTGACCAGTAATTTTCAAAATCGGCAAGGTCATCAAAACACGGGAGTTCTGCAATATTGTCACAGCTAAAAGAAGCCAAATGAAATATGACAACTAAATGTAATGTGGTGTCTTGGAACAGAAAAAAGGATATTAGGTAAAAACTAAGGGAATCTGCATGAATTATATTATTTAGTTGATAATGTAACTATATTATTTCATTCGTTGTAAAAAATGTAGTATTATAAGATGTTAGTAATAGGGTAAATTTTGTATAGGGGGATATAGGAACTCTCTACTATCTGCTTATTTTTCTATAAGTTTAAAACTACTATAAAAATCAACGTCTGTTCACAAAAAGAAAATAATATTACTTTAAAATTATTTGTTTAGTGTTCACTTTCAGAGGAATTATGGGTAGAAGTAAAGTATTGATGAAAAAAGATGTAAGCACATCGCCATTACGGAATGCTTACATTATTGTGAAGACTTAAGATCATTGGTTTAGATGAAGAGCTGTTTTAATAGCACAGGTCTGTTGGCAGTCCATCAGAAGACAAACATTTGAATTAGTAAACTAACTGTAAGCATAAAACGTGATTTTTCCCATGTAATCTTTACAATTATATATAATATGAAATTTAAGGGATTAAGAGTATTTATATTTACAATGCAGGAAAATATTTTTTTAAAAGATTTATTTATTTATTTATTTGACAGACAGAGACAGTGAGAGAGGGAACATAAGCAGGGGGAGTGGGAGAGGGAGAAGCAGGCTTCCCGTTGAGCAGGGAGCCCAATGTGGGGCTCGATCCCAGGCCCCTGGGATCATGACCTAAGCCGAAGGCAGATGCTTAATGACTGAGCCACGCGGGTGCCCCACAATTCAGGAAAATATGATGCTATTACAACTTACTTCTTTTATTCCCCAGAGTTGTAAAACAGTGTGAACAGAGTTTGAAACAACACCTGGGATTTGGAAAATATTGTCAGAAAACTCTGTGTAAATGGTGTCAAACTGCTCTTGGTGACTTGATGTTAGAGAAAGGAATTGTGTCAGACTATATTTTAAATGACATAAGCAGATAATGACTTACAGTTCAAAAAAATGTAGGGTGAAAATTATTCCTACAAGAAAAATAACATCAACATATCTATGTTCATACAGATATGAGACTTGTCAAAATTTAAGCAATGTGATTATGCTTCTGTTTGGCAAATGTGTGATTTGGATGGTTTGTGAATTAGTTTTCAATTTTTTAATTCTTTAGTTGGAATGAAGGCAGTAGGAGTCAGAGAAAATAAACTTTATCATGTTAGAATTATTGCTTTATATTTCACATCATTTCAGGAGACAGTATGTGTTTAGCAAATATCTGTAATTTCATATATAATGACCTAATAGGTAAGACAGGACAATGAATCATTCATTAAATGAAAGCCATACAACATTCTGTGAAAGCATAAAGAAGGAATGATCAATTCTAATGTCCAGGAATGGGAAGTATTAGGGAACTCTCCAGTCTTTATGGACCAAGTCTTGAAAGTCAAATGAGATATCCATGAGGCAAGAAGGTGGACGCAATACTTGTGCCCGATGTCTTCCAAATAGTACTGATCCTCAACAAATTTTAGAAAAAACATAACTACTGGTGCTAGTTATCATTTAATTATATTTTCTACCTGGTATACTTCTAAAGAGGGTTTCAATTTGTACTTTCTTATTTGTAAAAATTAATGAGATTGCAGTTACAGTGTGGACTCGTTTTATACATTGAATGAATTTCTGATAAATTGTGAAAATGAGTATTTACATATCAAGTTATATCTAACATTTGAATTTCTATTTCCGATGTATTCTCACTAGGGGAAAAAATGATCCCAACCATAAAAAAAGATGAAAAGTATAAGAAGGAGCTAAAAAATCACTTGTGACAATGTCAGAATTCATTTTCAAGGAGATTTCTGCTTTTGTGAGTGCAGTCTGTATGCATTCAAACCTCCAATATGAACTCTGAGTGAAATTCATCAAAAAGGAAATCAATCCACATTATCTCAGTACTCTTAAAAGCATATGTAAATTAAAATACATCACATAGCTAATTTCAATTTTATTGACAGTTCTTACTCCTCGATAGGGATTTGAATATTTAAATATTTTAACAGTCTTTCCAGTTAGTGTTTCAGGAATGTCATTGCTTCAGGAGTATAGCAAAATTCACCAGGTGTGAAAGCCATACAGTAAACTTTTTTCAAGATTTTTTTTTTTTTACAATATGTATGGATGTTATGTATTCACACCCCATCTTTTTCCCTCAAAGGATTTAATTATACCTGTAATAAATGTGTGTGTGTGTAATTACTGACTAATGAATAGCAAGGTGATCTTTTGTACCTGACACATTGGTTTTAGAGAACTTTATTATGAAAACACCTGTGGTATTGCCTGAGCTCGTAAAGGATTTGAAGATACTTTCAATACTTCTATGATAATGAAGACAAGTTTCACCAATAGCAGAAGTCCAAGTAAGCATTATAAAACATTAGAAATGGAAACAATATTTTTATGCATTATTGCATGCATAAATCTAAATTTATGTTAAATAAAATTGTTCAAGGAAATGATAATCTTTTGTAGAAGAAAAGGAAAAAAATTTGAGAGCAGATTATAAGTAGAAATAAAAAAATGGAACTTATGGAATTTGTTTTAATTTTAAGGAATTACGTTTATGGACTGTGAATTTTATCTCTGTAATGCTAGCTTAAAGAAAGGAGGGTTTCCTAAATGCTCACATTTTAACAGCTTAAATTTTGTAGGAGGAAGTAATGGATGGAGGATTGGCATAAAAAATGTGAAGTTGAAAGAAAGAACCCTTGGAGCTGATTTTTCTTAGGTTAAACACTGAATTTTTTAAAAAGATAAAACTAATGGCTTGTTTTTAATTTCACAGGAGTTTCAGCTTACAGAGATGAATGATTTGTTTCTTTTTAGATCTTTTCGTAGCCGAAAGGATGTAATGATTTCTTAGAATGTACGCACTTAATTATCTGAATTCATTCAGAAATTTAAGTCTACTCTCCAGTGAAGTAAATATACAAACCTAGGAAAAAATGGAATGCATCAGAGAGATGTATAAATGAGTGGATATAACTAGCTGGAGAGCATAAGAAAGTCATGAGCAAAGCATTATTGCCAAAAAAAAAGTAAGATAGCAGGTCTCTACACTGCAACTCTCAAGTAAGTGTCATATAAATTGATGTTAGTGACACATTTGATGAAGTTTTAAAAACAAATAAACAACAACAAATTAAAACCCTTCCTTTCAGGAACTTTTCAAGTTAACTTACCTCTGTGTTCACATAGAGAAATCTGAGACAGGGCCTTAAACTCAGTGGTGACAAAGTCCTATCACTACAACATAAAAACAGATGTCTAGTAACAGCTCAGTTGGGGAAGAAAAGTAGTCTTTTCACTTGAAATTTCAGCTGTTAGTGAAGTTAAAGTTACTGTACTAACTCTGTACAGGGATTAATATGGTTAAACAGGATGCATAAAGCAAAGCCACAAGACTCATCTTTAGGATGCCTTCTGTCCACCTCTAGGAAAACTCCACAAGTGCCTGGCTTTTATGGGAATGGCTGCTACAGTGGAGAGTCTTAGTGTGGGGGAAATCTCCTGTTACTGATAGCTCAAGAAATAATAAAGTAATGAGGGGTGTCTGGGTGGCCCAGTCAGTTAAACATGCGGACTGTTGATTTTGATCTCAGGGTTGTAAGATCGAGCCCCCTGATGGTCTCCATGCTGGTCATGGAGCCTGCTCAAGGTTCTCTCTCTGCCCCTCCCCCCTTCAAAAAAAAATTAAAAAGTAATGAAATCCTATGTCAGTTTCCTACCCACTGTCATGGTGTTTGAGGTTTTTATTATTTAAAAGACTTATTTCTTTGTTTTAGAGAGAGAGAGAGAGAGAGAGAGAGTGTGTGTGTGTGTGTGTGTGTGTGCATGAACTGGGGGAGGGGCAGAGAGAAAGTGTGTCAAGACAACTCCGCACTGAACTTGGAGATAGACCTGTGGCTCAGTCCCACAACCTGGAGCTCATGAAGTGAACCTAAAGTAAGAGTCAGATGCTCAACCACTGAGCCACCGTGGTGCCCCTGCTTGAGGTTTTTAAATCCCCCACCAGGTTAGTGGTAATTAGATGAAGATGGAAATTAAGAAATCCTCCTTTCTGTACCCAGAGTGTATGCCGGAAATAAAATGGTAGTGGTTTGTTGCTTTTTATTAGTGGAGCACTCATGTTTGCTCAATCTTCACCCATCTTCCAGGTTAGTTTATATAATACTGTTGGGTCAGTGGGTGCCCTGTCTCAACCCTTATAATCTAATTGAAATAAAGAGCATTTGCTTTTACCTCAAAAAAAGCTCTCATAAATCCCTTCCCCTCCCCTCTAAAATCTGAATTTGTTGTGAATCCTTCTACTAGCTTTGGGCAACTGAATATACATGGTCTCCTAGTTGACCCTCTGCAGTCCTGGAACACGTCTGTGAACACTAATGCTGGAACCCCGGGCATCCTTGGTGATTCTGCTTGCGTGCCAGTTCACTTTCTCATTCTGAAACCCCCAGATCTCCCTGTGAGTCTGGTACCTGTGAGTATTACTAGAGAATAAATTTGTTTTGGCACATAATATGTCCTGAAAAATGGCATTTAAAAGAAATGAGTGAGGGGTGCCTCGGTGGCTCAGTCGGTTAAGCGTCTGCCTTCAGCTCAGATCGTGATCCCGGTGTCCTGGAATTGAGTCACCGCAGGGAGCCTCCTTCTCCCTCCACCTGCCACTCTCCTGCTTGTGCTCGCGTGCTCTCTCTTTCTCTCTCTGACAAATAGATAAAATCTTAAAGAAATGAATGAATACTATTTGAATTATTACATGATAGAGTAATTAATGTTTGTGGCATTAAGCTTTTAAAATAATGACATAATATTTATGGTAGGAATCTTCTTATTAAATATAATAAGGTCTTAATCAGAGGCTGTTTTAAAGAAAATTTATATTTTTGGTTTTAATAAATGAGAGAAAGTCTTAGGTTTTATTCTGTACAGTCTCCCATAGTGTTTTCTGTCTAGGATTAATCACTCAGATTCTGAAATTAGCCACCTCTTTTTGAAACCCACTTTTGACACAAGCTCAGTGAACTTAACTAGTTACTTAACCTCAGTGTAATTTTCTATCATCAGTAAAATAAGCATAATATATGTCTAAGTCGTATTTCTAATGACTTAAACAGTATTAATATTAAAATATTTAGCATTCAGTAAATATGAGTTATTGCTTCTTTTTCCTTGAATTTTTCATTTGATTTTCAGGAAAGTAGTTTCCTTTATCTGTTTTTCTATGTTCCTTGAAGTCTTCTCTGCTGAGTACTTCTCATTTCCATATTATTTAAATATTTGCCATGTCCTTAGGCTCAATTCCCAGACTTGTAAAAATTTCTGCTTATATCTGTACCTTTGATTATTTCATCCAATCACCCAGTTTTATATAACCCCCAAGTTTCTACCTCTAACACATAAATCTGTCCTGTACTCCAGACACTTATGTTAACTGTCTACTTGAGATCTTCCCTTGGATATCTATTAGGCTACTGAAATATCTCCTAAATAAATCCCCTGATTATTTTACTCCTTAGCCCCCCAAAATTTGCTCTTACTCTTATTCATCTCAGCAACTCTTAAGTCTGTTCTTTCAGTTGCCACGGGTTAATAACCTGGTGCCCTTTTCTCCTCACACGTTCTTTAAACATGTAATCCCTTCTTAAATTCTATAGGCTCTGTCAGTAGGGATGAAATTGCTCATCATTGGCTCATATACCAAGGAGATGGCATGATCATTATGACCTTCTTCTTTTTTTTAAGATTTATTTATTTATTTTTGAGAGTGAAGGGGGAGGGACAGACGGAGAGGGAGAGAGAGTCCTCAAGCAGACTCCCTGCTGAGAGCAGAGCCTACTGCAGGGCTTGATATCAGGACCTGAGATCATTACTTGAGCTGAAACCAAGAGTTGGATGTTTAACCGATTGAGCCACCCAGGTACCTCCCATTATTACCTTCTTAGAGAAACAGTTCTTAAAGTCAGTGGACTCTTAAATATACCCCAAAACCTTTTTTGGGTATCCATGACGTCAAAACTATGTTTATATTATGGGGCACCTGTGTGGCTCAGTCATTAAGTGTCTGCCTTCGGCTCAGGGTGTGATCCCAGAGTCCTGGGATCGAGCCCCTCATCTGGCTCCCTGCTCCACTGGGAGCCTGCTTCTTCCTCTCCCACTCCCCCTGCTTGTGTTCCCTCTCTCACTGGCTGTCTCTCTCTCTATCAAATAAATAAATAAATAAAATCTTAAAAAAAAAACACCAAAAAACAAAAACTATGTTTATATTAATACCAAGATATTAAAAATTTTAACATTTTCTTATCTATGGAATGATAATAGCAAGAGTACCCAACCTTAGCATTGTGTCTCACACAGTATACACAAAAATGTTGTTGAATAATTTATTAAAATATTACCAAATATGTTAAAGCCAATGAAAGAAATTCTTGGATTACACAGCGAGTTAGGTGTACTGATATCCAGAACCAGGCTCTTCATCTTAATGCTTATAGTCTAAAAGATAAAGCACAACAATTTTCTGGAACATTTGCTTAATGCTGGACTTTGGACAGTTTTCTATAATTTCTTTTTGTAATGTCTTAATTTGTACTCTTTTGCATAAAGATGCACTCTAATTTTATGGGAGAGGGCAGAAATAATTTTGATTCTTTACATATATGCTGGCAAATTGTATGTCAAGATAATTAGGTAAAATTGTAGGTCAACAGCCAAGTCTGAGAAACTATTTTACCATCTCTTCTTTAGGATTGTAACTATTTTCAAGTTTTTGGTATTTCAATAATTACAAAGGCTTATATTATTTGAATTTACAGCTTTTCACTCACTACCATGGTTGAATCAGTTTCTTAGTTTCTATTTGTCTCATGTTTTCTCTTTTGAGTTTTATTTATCTTTTATATCTGTCAGGTTATTCTTACTAGACTCTTACTTGGCCTCTAGCAATGTCAGATCATGCACGAGCTTCCCCATGCCTTCCTCCTCTTCATTTGTATATTGCTTTTAGAAAATAAGCAAAAGTAAGTTTGACATTTGATTTTTATATGAAAATAGTATTGTAGATGGTTAAATAAGACAATGGTAAAACAATTTACTACTAGCTTCTAGTAGTTAAATGATTCTACCCTTCTCTATTTTTACTTGCAAACTGGATTTGTAACCATTTCCTGTGTCCCGGTATACTTAGACACTGGGAAATGTGGACACGATATTTATCAGGCTCGTAGCCTCACTATAATATAAAATCTCTAAGTCTTTAGAATGTGTTGTGACTCCATTATGAACCATGGCAACTACTAAAACCCAACAAAATAGAAGAAGTTCAAAAATATAATATTTGACTTCAGTTTTCATGGATAAGGAGGGGTTCTTGGGGTGAGAAGGAGAGGAAAAGAAGCACCACATTAAAGGCAAGAGAATAGTTTGGGAGAAGGAGCAGATACATGAAAGAGAAGAAGGTATTCGGGGTGCAGCAAGTCATCTGCTGCGATGTGTTGGGAGTGTGGGAGATGAATTAGTGGCACCTGATTTGAGGAAGCTTGTATTCCAGACTAGGGAATTTAGGCTTTATTTAGTGTGTACTTGGGGATTTGGTAAAAATTTTTTTGTACAGGGGAACACTGCAATCAAAGTTGTGGTTTGAAGGAGTCCATACAATTTTAGCCCACCAGGCTATCTTTTTCACTGAATCCTCCCAACTCCTGCCTCTCTCTCTTGTTCTTGTTTCTTATTAGACACCCAGGTCGTTAATGTTGGCCTCTGTGTGATTATGAATGGCGCTCTGTAGTTTACGTCTGGGTCATGAGCTTTCTTATTTCTTCCTCTTCTTTGTTTTCATTTTGTTCTTTCACTATAAGCAAAAGTAATTTTTGACATTTGAGTCTAAAATAAAAACAGCATTAAAATGTCTGAATAAGCAAATAGTACCACAGCTTAGCCTCACTGACTGAGGTTCATTATTGTAAAGAGGCAAGGAAAGTAGAAAATTTATATTTGTGAAGAACAGGAAGAAATCCAAATTTACTAAAATTTTGCCAGACAATTTTCTGCCAACTTTTGTAGACCTCTGCTCATTTATTAATAACTTAAGTGGAGAATTAAAATACATATTAATATTTAATATTAATATTGAGGCAGTCAATTGTAAATTAGTTTGCTTCTTAGAGAAATGAAAATATAAGATAAAGGAACCAAAGCCGTGTTTCTCCTAGAAAAGCTTTATTTTTGGAGGGATCTCATCTCTTAAAATTTATATCCTGTGATTGTTATTCATTGAGGAAGAAATTAATCAAATTAACACCAATATAGTGCTCCTTCTGTTGATAAATTGTGTGGAATGTTTATCTCTTGAATAAAAAGCACAATGGAACAATAGGATTGCAGTATTCTTCTAATTTACCACTAGGCCAGTAAAAATTATTCCTTTGGCTTGTAATTATGTCTGAATCTTTGTGAAAGTGTGGGGAACATTAAGCGATGGCAAATTAACTGTTTTATTTGTATTGATTTATGTATATGATTGGTATGGCAATATTTTAAGTTGTTAACTGTTTTTCACCTGAGCTGTGTAATATATGGCTGCCTGAGGTAATGCTCCTTAAAATTTCAGTCGATATTAAATATTTCTCCTGGACTGTGAATGATAGAGACTCATTGTATATATAAAATACTCCTTCTTGATAACTTCTTTTAAAAAGCATAGATTTTTATTTTTAATCTATACATACTATGTAAGATATTAAGCTGTGTAGGAGCTATAATACTAATCAAGTACAAGGGTATGCTAATTTTTGTTACTCTGCTTAGTTTTAAGTGCTTTATAATGTTTCCAATTTAAGTCAAAATACAAAACCAAAAAAAAAAAACTTCAATATTTGTGATCTCATTGATTAATAGAAAATTATATTTTCACCTACATTTAAGATACATTTGACAGAGATCAAGACTAACTCAGATGAAACTCATAACAAAAAATTTATAGCAGTCCTTATAAACAGGATTATGTTTTTACTTACCTATACTAGCACTATCAGTTATATAAAAGAAGATGCCATGCCTTGATTAGTGGCATTATTGATTGTAAATAAACAAAAATGTCCTTTTCTAAAACTTAATTTGGGTTTCCTTTTAAGAAAATTCTAACGGACAACATTCTAAATAAAATACAAATATTAATACATTTGTTGGTATGAATCTTCAGTGGAAAACTAAGTATGGATCAAGCTAGAAAATACAATTACACTTAGCTTAGCAATGATGTGACTATTGTGAATGCAAGGCACATTTTTGAATACCAGTAGTATTTCAAAACAAAACAAACAAAGGAGCCAGAATATGAGCTTACAGCTAAAAGGAAATTAGAAATCATCTAAGTTTTAGTCCTCAGTGCATTCAATGAAGAAATTGAGACCTAAGGTTATATAAACAGAATGAGATCTATTTATAATAATCGAATTTTCTGACTCTAACCTAGTATGTTTATACCATAAAAATTAGATTCATCTGGTACTTACGGTGCCATACCTATCTATAAAATTATGCAACAGTAAATATATATTATATATAATGATGCATATTGGCATACCTTATATATATTTATATATTAGCAATATACATACTAGCAAATATAATATAGTAGCCTTTATAATTAAGGAAAATGTTACTTTATAGAATGAAAAGAGTCAAAATCAGATATAGGAAGAGAAGTTTTCATTTTTATATTCTGTTAGATTTAGAAATATAATTTATATTCAGCACACATACACATATATATGTGAAGATGTATATATTTATATGTGTGTTTGTGCTTAAGTATATATACACACATATATATAGTCATCTCTTGAATGATAATCATCATTCATCATGGACAGAGACAGTATGATGAGATAGGAATACAGAGATGGGAAGCAGAACATTGAAATTAAAATTTCTCTTTTTACTTAGTAGCTAGCTGTCTTCGGAAAATTGGTTAATATCCCTGAATCCATTTTGCTTTCTTTTCTGTAAAATGGGGATAATGAAACCAAATTTGCTGGTTGTAGGAAGGGTTAGAGATAATGCATATAATGTGGTCAGCAGTATCATTTCATGTTGTTCAATTTGTACTGTGACACACATCCGAACACTGAGGCCAGTGAACTCTTTGTTTATGTCTCAGTATAGTATTTCTAATATGCTAACATGATTTAAATCCAAAAAATATAGCACTGCTGATCACTTGGGTGCATAAATTCCAGAAGTGGAATTACTATGTTAGCATACATGAAATGATCCTTGGGATTCAAATAACTAGTTGTGATTTAATGTCCATTAGTCTTTATTCTACTTGGCTAATTGTGATCTGAATTTTTATCAACAAAAGATAAAAACATGGACTTTGCAACAGGAGAGACTTGGTTAAAGCCCTGAATTAGACTCTTAGTAGCTATTTGAGCAATCTATTTACACCTACACATTTGTGTAAGAAAAATATAATTATAATAAAATTTTACCAGGAAAGTTACTGTGGGGATTAAAGGAAATTGCACATTTAAAAAGCTTATTACAGTATTTGATACAGAAAACTCAATAAATGTTAGCTACCATATTATTATAGTCATTACCGTTGTTATTACTAATGTAGTGGCACTTTTTATCTCTCTTCAGAAACCAAACTTAATCTTTGCACAATTTCAAAAGTGTAAAAATTATGGTAACAGGATAGACAGCAATGCTTTTGGAGAAAGATATATAACCAGTCATCCATCGGTATTAAGATGGGAAGATAATACATGGAATCATTTATTTTAAGGGTCATCACATTTCTATTAGTTAGGATCCTTTTAAAGTCTAAGCCACCCATTATTTTATAGCTTCATTTTTGTTCTTATGCTGCCAAACATTAATTCTAGACGCTGACATTGTTAGGGTAATTCATCAAAAAAACTGATTAGTACCATAATAGAGCAATAATGAAAGCATTGATTGTTAGAAAAGGAAGGGCTAATTCATGCACCTGGATAACATACTTGTGAAATAATTTATTCTACTGGCTAGGTCATAAAGTATAATGTAAAAAAATATGAAGATAGCTCAATAAATAAATGCACAAAGATTTATTGAAAGAATACATGAAATCTCATGATAGATCAACATCCTTGACATTAATAAAGATTGATATTATCATTAAAGAAGACAGTCAGATTCCTACTATCCATTTATCTATTGTATATTGCCTACTTATCTACCATCTGTCTATCTATCTTTTATCATCTATCTGTTTTACTGTCAGAGAACATGGTGGCTGACCTCTGGTCCGAAGTCATTATGAAAATTATATATTCTTATATGACACAATATAGATAATGAAATAATTAATTGATCAATACAAGCATATTTGAATGTGAAAAATATATTATTATGATTTTTAACATGATAATAGTATATTAAAAATTTTAAGAAGACCTGAGGGTAAAACATGCAGTTTTTATTTCATTTCCATATCATTTTATCATCATTATAACAGAACAAAAGAATATACTTGAAAATACTTTCATAATAATTGAAACATACTGTCATAGTCTTTTAACTTATTTGCCAAGGATGTACTTCTAATATATCCCTCCCCTGATATTTATTGATTGGAGTGGAATGAGACATCTGTTGATTTTGAGTCTTAATCTGCTCTGTTCCAAGTCTCTTTCAAAATGTCCCCTTAGAGACTATTCTTCTGTATCTCCTAATTCTGGATTAAGGACATTTACTAAATATAGTGCAGGGAGAGCTATGGTGACTTCAGCTTCAGCATCTCCTTCTGAATACTGTCTAAAATAATATCTATCCCTAAAGCCTTGAACTTATCCTTTCTTTGCTTGCTGTACTGGATTTGAGCGCAGTCTATTTGGATGGATGACTTTGAGAATAATTTCTGAAAGATCTTGTTCCACAGTACAGATTTTCTAATCTATCTACCTTCCTTCTTTCCTGCCTTCCTTCCTACTCTTTATTCTTTCTTTTCTTTTCTTTTCTTTTCTTTTCTTTTCTTTTCTTTTCTTTCTTTCTTTCTTTTTCTTTCATGCAATTTCGGATATTTTATGTCATTGTCAATCTTTTCTATTTGTTATTCCCATTCTTCTTTATTTTCCTAAGGTAATTACTAACCTATGCAGCAATTGATAGGGACCCAGGAGTATTGGGTTATATGTTCATAGAACCATTTTAAATTTCTCTGTGAATATCTTTCTCTTCTGTCTAGGCTGTGAAAAGTCTTAAATATTTACAGAAATGCCTCTAAGATATTTTGGGTTTAGTTACACACTACCACAATGAAGCAAATATTGCAATAAAGCAAGTCAAAATAATTTTTTGGTTTCCCAGTGCATATAAAAGTTTACACTATACTGTAGTCTATTAAGCATGTAATAGTATTATGTCCAAGAGAATGTATGTACTTTAATTAAAAAATACTTTATTGCTAAAAATATGCTAGCCACCATCTGAACTTAGAGTGAGTTGTAGTCTTTTTGCCAGTGGAAGTTCTTGCCTCGATGTTGCTTGGCCACCTGCCGTTCAGGATGGTGGTTGAGGTGACTGTGGCAATTCCTTAAAATAAGACAGCAGTGAAGTTAGTCACATTGTTGGCTCTTCCTGTCATGAATGATTTCTCTGCAGCATGTGATGCTGTTTGATAGTAGAGCTTCACAAAACTTTTTTTTTTTCAAAACTAGACTTTCTCAAACCCTGCTGCTACTTTATCAACCAAGTTTATGCAATATTCTAAATCCCTTGCCATTTTAACAATCTTTACAGCGTCTTCACCAGCAGTAAATTCCATCTTAAGAAACCACCTTTCTTTTTTTTTTTTTTGCTAATCCTTAAGAAGCAATTCCTTATCCATTCAAGTTTTATCATAACGTTGCAGCAATCCAGTCACATATTCTTCCACTGAATTCTTGAACCCCTCAAAGTCATCCATGAGGGTTGAAATTACCTTCTTCTAAACTCTTATCCGTGTTGATATTTTCACCTCATCCCATGAGTCATGAATGCTCTTATAGCATCTAGAAAGGTGAATCCTTTCCAGAAGGTTTTCAATTTTCTTTGCTTAGTAAGTCATATTTTGAATTTTCTTTGCCCAGGCAGTCATATTTTGAAAATAATCTTTTTTTCTGAGCATTAGTTCTCAATGGTGGACTTAAAATATTCAGTAAGCCATGTTGTAAACGTGTGCTATCATCTTTGTTGTTCCTGTAAAGTACAGGCAGAGTAGATTTAGCATAATTATTAAGCTCCCTAGGATTTTGAGGATGGTAAATGAGCATTGGCTTTACCTTAACTCACCATCTGCATTAGTCTCTAACAGGAGAGTCCCCTGTCATTTGGAGCTTTGAAGCCAGACTGACTTCATGAAGGTCCTAGATGACATCTTCTTCCAGTAGAAGGTTGTTTCATCTACATTGAAAATTTGTTGTTTATTGCAGTCAGCTTCATTAATGATCTTAGCTAAACCTTCTGGATAACTTGCTGCAGCTTCTGTATCAACTCTTGTTGATAGCCTTGAGCTTTTCTAATATGGAGACGGCTTCTTCCCTTAAATCTCATGAACCAAGCTCTGATAACTTCCGACTTTTCTTCTACAGCTTCCTTACCTCTCTCAGTCTTTATAGAATTAAAAAGAATTAGGTCCTTGCTCCAGATTAGGCTTTGACTTAAGGGAATATTGTGTCTGGTTTGATCTTCTATCCAGACCACTGAAGTGTTCTCTGTAACAGCAATAAAACTGTTTTGCTTTCTTATCATTCGTCTGTTCACTAGAGTAGAACTTTTCTTTTGCATTCACAACTTGGCTAACTATTTGGCACAAGATGCTTAGCTTTTAGCCTATCTTGGCTTTCAACATGCCTTTCTCACTAAACTTAATCATTTGTAGCTTTATTTAAAGTGAGAGACACACAACTTCTGTTCATTTGAATATTTAGAAGCCAGTGTGGGGTTATTACTTGACCTAATTTTAATATCGTTGTGCCTTAAGGAATAGGGAGGCCCAAGGAGGGGGAGAGAGATGCGGGAATGGCCAGGTGTTGGAAGAGCCAGAGCACACACAACATTTATTAAGTTCACTTTCTTATATGGACATGTTTTCTGGTGCCCCAAAATGATTACAATAATAGCCTCAAATATCACTGATCACAGATCATCATAACAAATATAGTAATAATGAAAAAGTTAAAAAATATTGTGAGAAATACCAAAATATGACACAGAGACACAAAGTGAGCAAATGCTGTTGAAAATTGGGGCCAGTAGACGTGCTTAACCCAGGTTTGCCACAAAACGTCAATTTGTAGAAGTCACGGTATCTGCAAAGCACAATAAAGCGAGGTATGCCTGTACTCTTAGTTTATATGAGACCAGGGCTTAACATTTAAGTCCCTCAAAACAAGGGACTTGACCTATTCTCAAGGAGCTTTAACTTTAAGAGGCATTTTAGCTTGGAGGATTTTCTTAGGGCAGTGAGTTAGGAAAAATAGCAACAAAAGATAATAATGGTACACACAAAGAAGGAAGAATAGGATAAAGGTAGTCAGGTTCAAGTTATGTTTTGAAGGATCTAAAAAAGTTTAAAAGTTTTCACTTTGGCCGGGAAATCCTTTAAGAGGGTAATTTTGAAATCTGAGTTTCTTTTGGATACTTCCTCAAACCAGAGAAGCAAAACACAAACAAAACCCCAGACAACTGAATATTTGGGATTTTTCTCTCTTTTGTTTTAAGGCCTTTTTTTATATAAGCAATTTTATTTATATTGCAAATTCCCCAAATTCACCTATATTTTTGCCTTAGCTCTGGCTGCCATAGCACACTACCACAGATTAGGTGGTTTAAACAGAAATTTATTTTCTCACTGTTCTGGAGGCTAGAATTTCAAAATCAAGGTGCTAGCATGGTCAGTTGTTAGTGAGAACCCTAGTCCTGACATGTAGACAGCTGTGTTCTCTGAGAGAGGAAGAAAGGAAGAAAGGGGGGAGAGAGAGGGAGAAGGACAGGAGAGGGAGTGGGAGAGAGAGAGAGAGACCTTGTGTCTCTTCTTATCAGGGCACTGATCACATCTATAAGGGCACTAATTCCACACTTATCAGCTCATCTGAACTTAATTACCTCTCAAGGATTCCATCTCCAAATGCAATCACAAGGCGGGGGTTAGAGCTTCAATATATGAATTAGGGAGGGGGGCACAATTATTCAGTCCATAGCTATGTCAAAATGACATATGTCATTTTTTACCTATGTCAAAATCATTCCATTTAGAAAGATAGCACTCAAATTAGACTTATTTGGGGAATGTGTTTAAGCGATCCATGAGGATCTGGCGATGACTTATGTCAAAATCATTCCATTTAGAAAGATAGCACTCAAATTAGACTTACTTTGGGAATGTGTTTAAGAGATATGTGAGTATCTGGCAATAGTTGGTCTAGGTACTTTTTTGTACCTTGCATCTATATTCTCGAACATAATAACTGGCTGTGTCTACTATCAGACACAAGAAATCTTTAATCTCTGTTGGGTGAGTGTATGGAGATTAGACATATATGGAACTAAACTGTCATGGAGAAAACAAGACAAGCCAAGGAACAGTCTCATGTTTCTGATAGATTCCATAGCCAAGTCTGTCCTATTCAGCTGTTGATTAAACAAGAAATTTTATTTGTTATTTCTCTGGGCTGGCTCAAATGTCAGTCCTGTTGAACTTATGTCTATCCTCTGCCTTATGTATTAACCTTTATATACTCAAGAAAGAAAAAGATGAGAGCAGTCAGGAAGACCAGCAATATTTTTAGTAACGAGACAGATTTCCATCAAGTATAAATTTTTAAATCTGATCAGATAATCAAAAGATCCCTAAAAGCCAGGATCAATCTCTGACAAAATTTAGTACTACGGTCAGAGAGAGCATTCTTCATGCTTTAATAATGTCTAGCTTCCATTTGTTCTTTTTCAGCATGACAAAGAAAGGGGAAGATAAGTGAGGGTGAAGCTAAGTGTAGCCCTTTGAAACATTGACCCCGGGCTACGTCTGTAAGAATTTTACAAAGCTGGCATTTTTTTTTTTTTCTCATAGCTATTTTAGGTTTTTGCCAACTTATCAAAAAAGTCACATCAATCAAATTCCTTTAACATCTTTATCATCCATTATTTAATAAGGACACTAATTTTTGCTTCTGTTTGCTAATATTTGTACTCCCCATAGTAAATGACAAAGCTGTCCTTACTGCGATGTCATGGTCTATGATAGCAGATTGGGTCAGTATTATTAATGACATTTTCTGATACTGATGTATCCATGCTTTATTTTATATTATCACAAATGTAGCATTGATAATCTAAGAAAGAAACACATATATAGGAATATAAATTTGAATATTAAAAACCTTTATTTTAACATACTATTTGAAAAATACCATATTAAAAGGATGCAAAATTATTCATACATCTGTACAAATTATTTCTCACGTCAAAAGATTTGACTATTAATTAGTCATTCTCAAGAGCTTCTCAAAGAGTGATAACTTTCTCTGGTCAGGGATCAGCAGCCTTTCAGAAATGGTGTTCCAATGAATGTGTAAAGGAAAGTTTGAGATAGCAGTTGTTACCTCAAGATCTTGTGGACTGGGAATCTTTGTTTCACCCTGGAATCTGCTTGTATCTTATTTAGATGTACATAATTTATGGATGTTCCATTGAAGTAAAATGTAGGCATGACTTCCATTCATCCAGGAAGGCTAATGGGGCTTGAGGCTAATGTAACAAAGAAAGTGATGCTTCAGAACTAAGAGATTTGGTAGTAAACCAGGAGAAGTTAGATCCTCTCACGTAATTAATCCTTTAGGGAGAGACCCAGAGGAAATTAAGAGAAGTTTCATATTGCTGTTGTTGCTTCCTTCCTCTTCCCTATTAAAATGCCTGGTGCTCTTATGGGAATATTGGGCCGTTACAGTAACTTGTCCCATTTGGTCGAAAGCACAGAATGTTGCTATATATCCTGACTTACTTGATTATGTGTTTCTAGAGCCTTTTATTTTACTCATTGGAATAGCAGTATATAGTTGATCCTTGAACAACACAGAGGTTAGATCCGCTGAAATTAAAAATCCGAGTATAACTTTTAACTCCCCCAAAACTTAACGACTAATAGCATACACTTGACCGGAGGCCTGACCGATAACATAAACAGTCAATTAACACATATTTTGTATGTTATATGTATTATACATTGTATTTTTACAAGAAAGTAAGCTAGAGAAAATAAAATATTATGAAAATCATAAGAAAGAGAAAATACAGGGGCACCTGGGTGGCTCAGTCTTTAAGCATCTGCCTTCGGCTCAGGGCGTGATCCCAGCGTTCTGGGATCGAGCCCCACATCAGGCTCCTCCGGTGGGAGTCTGCTTCTTCCTCTCCCACTCCCTTGCTTGTGTTCCCTCTCTTGCTGGCTGTCTCTCTGTCAAATAAAAAAAAAAAAAAAAAGAAAGAGAAAATACATTTCCAGTACTATACTGTATTTATTGGAAAAAATCTGCATATAAGTGGACCTGCACAGTTCAAACCTGTGTTATTCAAGGGTCAACTGTATATTATTCAAGATTTGTTCGTGTGGAAATTTAACATTTGTTTATGAATTAAGAAACTTGGTCCAAATGGATGAAATGCTAACAACTTTACTTGATATCCATGGTTGTGTGTAACTTGGCCCCTATGCAATTTTTATTTATGCCCTTTTCATGAGCTCAGTAGGTTGTAGCTAGGCTAATTTCTTCAAAGGCGGTCCTTATTGTGGCTTATATATTTTTCTTGAATTTGGACTACCTAACTCCTTTTCATCTAACTAAATCATACTTAAATGAGTTGATAATGTCACTTTCTCTTCTAAGTGGAAATTTAGGTATGGAATAAACAGATTCCTAAAATTAAACAAATATTTCATATGAAGAATAGAAGAAGGCAAAGGGAAGACTTTTTTTTCCCCATAGCAATTCAGAATCTGTCCTAATGATAGCAAGAGGTGAGCAGTCTAAAACCATTAACTGCAATATATTTGAGTTCTTTGTGTTATTTAAATCATCCATTGAAATTATATACCTTACACATTTGTGATTTGTAATTCATATGTAAAATTCTGAAGAGTGAGTTTTTTTAAGGAGATAATTGAATAATTTAACTTCTTAAAAGTGAAGATGGACATTATGTAGATTATATTACTCCTCATACTTTTGCAAAGTGAAGCCCATTAAATAACAGTCAGTACTACAGAATAAAGACTAATCAATTATGTCTCGTAACCTGGCAGAGAGTCTTCATATATCTAATGTAATTTTCAACGAAGATTAATAATTCATATGATACTTGTTCTTTTGTTCTGGTCAGCCAAAAAGGTATTGCAAAAGAAGAACAGAGAAAAAGGAGGAGGAATGGGGAAAGGGAGAGGAGGAGGAGGGCCTGGAGAAGGAGGTAGAAGGGTGTGAATGAGGAGAGAGGGAGATTTATTTGTTATATGATAACATTGACTATATTATGCTTGAAGTAAAAAGAGAAATATAAGGAAAAGATAGAAAGATGTAGCTATTAGACAAAGAGCCTGCTTATTCAATAGCTAGTTTATATTATTTGTGTAATAGTTGATGATATTTTTTTTAAAGATTTTTTATTTATTTATTTGACAGAGATAGAGACAGCCAGCGAGAGAGGGAACACAAGCAGGGGGAGTGGGAGAGGAAGAAGCAGGCTCCTAGCGGAGGAGCCTGATGTGGGGCTCGATCCCACAACGCCGGGACCACGCCCTGAGCCGAAGGCAGACGCTTAACTGCTGTGCCACCCAGGCGCCCCTAGTTGATGATATTTAACCTAGTTCAAAAATTAAGGATCAAAAGATGTGAGAGGGAATTTATTGCGATCTTTCTGGAAAGGGAATGGAAGGGAAGAGGAAAGTGAAGGGCAAGGGAAGGGAAAAAAAGAAAAAAGAAAAGAAAAGAAAAGAAAAGAAAAGAAAAGAAAAGAAAAGAAAAAGAAGACAAGAAGAAAAGAAAAAGTTACCGAAAATATTTCCTCTTATTAGAACCTAAGTAGTCCAAGCACTATCTTTCTGACAGTGTTGAAATCAAATAGCAGTGATCCTCCGAAGGAACAGGGTTTTTATCTGTTTTGTTCTCTATTACATCATCAGGGCCTAGAATATGGCTGGACCAAGTATGGACTTAATAAGGTTTTGTTTTTTTTTAAATGAATTGTATTGTTGATTGAGGTAAATTGCATGGGATAAATATACAAAGTGAGTAGTTATTCAGTAACTATTTTAATTTGTATTAGATTATAATTCCATGCTGATTAAAGTCTAAAACTTACATCATTGCCTTGATTCATATTGTATTGCATGTAAAATCGTCACTATTAAGAACAAGCAAATAAATACCTGACAAAGTTCCCAAGGCAAAGCATCTTTGATTGGGCTGATAGAGAAGAAATATGAGATTATCATAAAAGCTGACACATACAGAAATTAGATATTTCTTTGGTCTAATAAATGGCAACATCTATAGGAAAATTATATTCAACATAGTTTTATTTATATCTAATTAATGGAATATTAACAAGTTTTAAAATATTTCTTTTAAAAGATGATAATGTTAATTTATTAGTGATATTATTCTTGCTTCATTGACAAATCCAAGTAGAATATGTTTCTTAACAATTTATAATGTTATCTGGAAACAATGACAGTAAAATGCATTTTGGTTTAACTGCCCTTCCCCTGAGGACATTATCTATTGCCTATATGGAATGCTTTGCAGATTCTTTATATTCTGTATCAAGCATGTTCTTTTTCCTCCTGAGTTTTAGAGTCTAGAATATCAGATTACATAAACAGGCCTTGTTGTGCACATTTTCTTATATGGGATAACAACTGCAATTTCATCTTATTCTTGGAAAATTCATAAAGTGTTGTTCTGAGTGGTAGAGCAGTCTGTATGTGCTCTAGCAAACTTGCTCCAGGGATAGCTCCAGGGCTCTTTCGAAGTTTGAAATGAGAACCCTAAGTGGGAAAGTCAGCACATTTACTAGACTATTTTTTTTCTCTAGATGAATTGAATACACATGTGTGTGTGTCTGTATACATATACAGACACACACACTTTGCTGGTCATGTTTATATTATTTTTTATTTCCATAGTACTGAGCTGTAGACAATTGCTGAATGAGAATTTTAAGTATCAATCCCTTGCAATTGTCATTCATAAATGCCCCCCACACATAACATGTAGGCAAGTCATTGTGGCACTTATGTCAAGAATTCTGTTTTTCTTACATCGTTTAGGTAACAATTTTAATGAAAACCTGTCCAAGAGGCATCAAAATCTATTTTTGCCATCAATTATAAATGCTCTTTGTGAGTGCTTTGTTTGTCTATTGTGGTGTAACAAATTTTCCTAAAATGTAGTGGCTTAGAACGGCAAAACTCATTCATCTTGCATGATTTTTTGTGGGTCAGATGTTGAGACAGGGTGTAACCAGAGAGTTCTCCTTTGCTCCGCGATGTTTAAGGCCTTTGCTGGAATACAAAATGCTTTCACTCAAATCAAGTGGTTGTTAATAGCTGTCGACTGAGGGACTTGATGGGATTGTCAGCCAGGATATCTGTGTGGACTTGGCTTCCTCACAACACGGTGGCTGGGTTCCAGCGGCAAGTGTCCTGAGAGAGCCAGACAGAAGGCATAGAAGGCATAGTGCCTTCTATGACCTAGCCTTGAAAATTACACGGCATCACTTCCACCACATTCTTTTAGGCAAGGCAGTCACAAAAGTCATACAGTTTCAGAGGAAGGTCCCACCACTCAAGTAAAATATCAGAAATAAGCAGGATGGAGTATATATTGGTGTGACCATCTTTGGAAAATACAATCTGCCACAATGGGTGTTAGCAGTCCTGCAAAATTTAACATGGAAAGTTTATTTTTTATTTTTTAAAATATTTTGTTTATTTATTTGTCAGAGAGAGAGAGGGAGAGAGCACAAGCAGGGGGAGTGGCAGGCAGAGGGAGAAGCAGGGTCCCTGCTGAGCAAGGAGCCCAGTGCAGGACCTAATCCCAGGACCCTGGGAACATGACCTGAACCTAAGACAGATGCTTAGCCAACTGAGCCACCCAGGCATCCCATAACATGGAAAGTTTAATGAACAAAATATGTACCTTCTACTTGAATTGCTCAGAAGCAGTGAGCCACAGTGATGATGTCATTCTAATATTACGTCTGGAATATATGCCAGTGATGATAGACTTATGGATCTATAGTGTTACTCTTGTTCCTGTATATAGCCTTCTGTGGAAGCCTAGAAAATACATAACCTAAGGTCCTATATGCCAAATGGTGGCTGTGCACATGAAAAAATCCTGATCACGTTTTTATTTCCTAAGTTAGCAGAAAGCAATAATAGTTGTTTATTACTCTATTCCTCCTGATGTTTTCTCTGTATTATTTATATCTGTGTGTAAAATGTATATACATATGTGATATATGTATTACATATATGACGTATATATGTAATATATAATTTATATGCATATATTTATTATATTATACATTCTAGACCACATTTGGAAGAAGGCAACCAGAATGACAAAGTATAATAAACTTCCCATAACTAGAATTATTGCAGCATGAGCTGAATAGCCGAAGTGGACATCTGTCAGAGATTTTGAAATGGAAGAGGATAGTAGTAGCAATATAGACTCAGTCATTAGGTTGGGGTTCGGACTGAAACTCTATGATCCTTTTAGTTAATTATTTATATTTTTATTTAATTATTAATATTCATGAAAGTAATTCTTTAGCCCTTTTCTTAAACTAGCCATTTATTACTTTGCTCAGGCTGTCATAACAAAGTGCCACAGACTTTATTTTTTCATAGTCTGGAGGCTAGAAGTTTAAGTTCAAGATGTCTGCAGGGTTGATTTCTTCTGAGTTCTCTCTCCTTAGTGTATACACAGAGAGATGTCTTTTCTCTGTGTCTACACAAAATCTTCCCTTAGTTTGTGTCTGTGTCCTAATATTTTTTTTCTTATAAGGACACCAGTCATATTGGATTAGGGCCCACCATGATGACCTCATTTTAACTTAGTTACCTCTTTATGGACCTTATCTCTAAATACAGTCACAGGTAGTAGGGGTTGTTAGGGGTTAGTAAGGTAGGGTTAGGATTTCAATATATGAATTTGGTGGGGAGACAGACTTCAGCCTATAATAGCCATCAGATAATATTTTTTTCTATTTATTAAAATAAATTAACATGTTGCCCATAAATTTCTTACTCTGCAATCAGGAGGGATTTATAAATGCTTGTTTCCCACTCAACATTCAAGATAACCATTGGCTATACATTTGATGTACCAAGGATACATTTTTGACTGCTGCAAACATTCCAGTGTTTGCATTACAGTAATAAAATAGACAGCCTTACAAACTGAATTCACATTGTTTTATTTTTCCCTATCATGGGTCAGGTTTCATTTTATTCTAGAAAATATTTGTGCAATGAAAGATTTGTGAAAAGAAGTATTCAGAAACTAAGGCAAGGAATGAGATTAAATTGGCTAAAAACATACAAATTCAAGGAATAGAATTTTATAATAAACTTATAACTGTCCAAACATGTGTCACAAGATGAAAGGTTACTATCGGTACACAAAAGTACCAGAATTTGAATGGCACGAGATAAGCCTGACTGAATTTAGTATTGTTCTTTACATTTTATAGTTTTGTCCAGCATTTCTAGGATTATAGTTATTGTCATGTTTATTTCTGTGTTTTTTCCTCTAATTAATTTTTACTTAAGGGCATTAACTATTTCTATGCAGTTCCTTCAGATCTTTAAAAAAAGATACCCAAGATGATACCATTTTTACATAATATGGTTGCACAACTTATTTTTTTAATTTAAATTATTATTTAGGGGCACCTGGGTGGCTCAGTCGGTTAAGCTTCTGACTCTTGGTTTCGGCTCAGGTCATGATCCTGGGGTTGTGGGATTGAGTCCCACCTCGGTCTCTGTGCTCAGTGTGGAGTCTTCTTCAGCGTCTCTGTCCCTCTCCCTCTCACCCGCACACACTCTCTCTCTCAAATAAGTAAATACAATCTTTATAAAAATTATTACTTAAATTGCTTCTAATTAATTTGAAGGTCTTGGCTTTGTGCTTTTGCCACTTTTTTCTCATCTATACGTACTTTTACTCTGTTTGCTGTTATTGTAATGTACTGAGAATTGATTTCCATTTTAATAAAGGAAGCAAGTAAATTTAGACTGTGTGTGTTTGAAATAGAAGTGTTCACATTTCTTTTTTTTTTTTAAAGATTTAATTTATTTATTTGACAGACAGAGGGACAGCCAGCGAGAGAGGGAACACAAGCAGGGGGAGTGGGAGAGGAAGACGCAGGCTCATAGCGGAAGAGCCTGATGTGGGGCTCGATCCCAGAACGCTGGGATCACGCCCTGAGCCGAAGGCAGACGCTTAACCGCTGTGCCACCCAGGTGCCCCAAAGTGTTCACATTTCTGAATGCTCTGCACCCTTACTTTGTTCCCTCCTTTCCCGACCCTGCCGCTGCCAGTAACCCGAAGCCCTCACCGTTTCTCACTTCATGTATCTCAGCAGCATCGCCTGTGATCTTGCGGGATCTCGCTCCTGTACTTAAATGCTGCCAGGCTATGTGCAGAAAATATAAAGCTGATCATGTTGCTTCTTGGTTAAATGATAGCAGATCCTCATGAACTTCAGAATTAAATACTAATGTTTTAGTGTTGCTTAGAAGGTACTTAAGGTGTTGATAAAAGCTGTATCTCATTTCTTAACTCCTTGCATCTCCTCTAGGCCCAGCCACACTGAATTATTTGAATTTCTCAAGATATATGACATTTTCTTACATCACATTGCGTTTTAGCACACTCTCTCCTATGCTTGGTTAGCGTCTTTTCTTTTCCTCAATGCCTCCATTCATTTTTCTTCAGTTCTCTCATTTATTAGACAGATTCATGGAATTTCTCCTTTGTGTCTGGAACTGTGCTAAGCAACAGGGAGTGAACAGGAGAGTCGTGGTCCTGCCCTTCCAGTCGTGTTTAGTTTACCTGTCTGACTTCCTTGATAGTACTTTTTATATGGTATTATTTCTTTACTATGCTAAGTTATATTCACACAAATACTTTGTCTTTTATTTTCACCAGTCCAGTATCTATCACAGTACCTGGACATGGTATAGTTGAGTGAATGCTACTAATGGAATCAGTGTGTGTGCCTACTTTTGCTCAATGTGTGTTTATTTATAGTTAGGATGCAACGACTTGTATTTTATCTGCTTATTTTCAGTTCCTCTTTCAATTCTTGACTAATATTACTTCATCAGAAGAGCCTTTTATAAGCACTGGATTAAGGATGTTTATTCAGAAGAAGTATTTAGAGGTTTGCTAAAACTAGTATGTAATACCTAAATGTCATTGTTTACATACACACACACACACATATATATGTATATATTAGTTTCAAGTTTTTATTTAAATTCCAGTTAGTTAACATACACTGTATATTAGTTTCAGGAGTAGAATTTAGTGATTCGTCACTTACTTACATTACCCAGTGCTCATCACAAGTGCGCTCCTTAATACCCATCACCCATTTAGCCCATCCCCCTGCCCACCTCCCTTCCAGCAACTCTCAGATTGTTCTCTATAGTGAAGAGTCTGTTTTATGGTTTGTCTCCCTCTTTTTTCCCTTCCTTATGTTCATTTGATTTGTGTCTTCAATTCCTCATATGAGTGAGGTCATATGGTTCTGTCATTCTCTGACTTATTTTGCTTAGCGTAATACACTCTAGCTCCATCCAGCTGGTTGCAAATGGCAAGATTACTTTCTTAACTATATATATATATATGTGTGTGTATGTATATATGTATGTATATACACATATATACATACACACACATATACATATATATGTATATATATATGTGTATATATGTATATGTGTATATGTGTATGTGTTGTGTATATATATGTATATGTGTGTATATATATGTGTATATGTGTATGTGTGTGTGTGTATATGTATATATGTATGTATCTGATATACCCTGTATGTATACCATATCCTCTTTATCCATTCATCAGTTGAGGACATTTGGGCTCCTTCCATAGTTTGACTATTGTTGATAATGCTGCTATAAATACCGGGATGCATGTGTCCCTTCGAATCAGTATTTTTCTATCTTTTGGGTAAGTACCTAGTAGTGCAGTTGCTGGATCATAAGTAGTTCTATTTTTAACTTTTTGAGGAACCTCCATGCTGTTCTCCAGAGTGGATGCATCAGTTTGCATTCCCACCAACGGTGTAAGAGGATTCTCCTTACCAACAGACTGGTATATTTATCAACCAGAGAAACAGAACTTCACGTGATTGTGGGGACTGACTACGTAAGGAAGGACAGGCTGGAGCTTTGACATGGGAAGAATTTTGTCTTCATTAAGAAGCCTCAGCTACTTTTAAGGGTATTCAACTTATTGAATCAGGCCCACCAAGATTACCTATGACAATTCCCTTACTTCAAGTCAACTGTAATAGGCTGTATTCATATCTACAAAATATGTTCACAACACATTTAGATTAGTGGTTGATTAAGTAACTGGAATCTGATTTATCAAAAATATCAAAACTAGTTATATAAATAATATTAGCTAACATTTTAAAATGTCTTACCATTTCTCCAGCATTATCCTAGGTACTTCCCATGCAGTAATTCATTTAATCCTCGTAACAACCCAAGAAGATATTGTTATGATTCATATTTTACCAATTCAAAAAACTGCAAAGAAAGGTAAATTTGATCTGAGAATCTATTCCATTAGAAGATGCACATTCCACAAAACATGTATTTTTGTCATTTTTATTCACTGATACATCTCAAGCAGCTATAACAGTGCTGAGCAAGAAGAATCAACAGCAATTGATTACAAATAAATTTGAAAAAAATAATACTTTTCTAAACTATATATCTTCCTTCACCTTAGATAAATATATGTATGTACGGGTTTCTTCCTGACACTTGACACTCAGTCTGTGGAGCAATAGGAAAATAGTTGTTGTAAATCATTTTGAAGTACAGAGCTTGGAACTCAAAGCATTTGTATAATGAGTCAAAGCTATCCTGTGTTCTGAGGCAAATTGCCTAATGATTACAGTTTTTCTAGGATAAGTAATTTAGATATAAGAATATTATTGAATAGAAATATAATTAAAAGAGATAAACTTACTTTTCAGAACACTTGATACATTATATTTAGATAAGGATGAACATGAAGTGTTGTCAGTAACATGATGCTTACAGGAAAATTGATTAAATTCTGGTTTTGCTACTTCCAAGCTGCCTCACCTTGAACACTGTAAAATGGGGATAATATAGTACTTACCCCATAGAATTTTCGGGAGAGGTAGGGATGATACTGTAACATGAAACACATAGTTAGTACATAGAATTATGCCTACTACATAATGATATTCAAGCATTTGTTTAGTAAATGTTACCATTTTATGGGCTTAAGCTTTACCGGTGGGTTGTTCTGTAGTAAATACATGGACCCTGGATGTTTGGACAGGAAAGGGGAAGGTGAACACTTTTTCAAGTTAAAAACAAATTCTTTTCTTTTACACCTATAATTTGCTCATTGATAGTAAACTGTTCTGATGAATTGGAGTGGTGACTTCAAATGTAGTTATGCATGAGGCCTATAAGTTAATTATGCTGTAGGCATACTCAGTAATTTTTATGTTCTAATTTTGCATGAAAGAGAAAAATGTGTGTCCTAACAAATCTTTGGCATTTTTGGGAACATTTAAAAAATATGTTGCTTTTCTAGTGCTTTAACATTGATTTTATAAATTGAAAGACCAAACAAAGATAGAAGTTCAGTAATGAAATAATTTTGATATATCAAACTGGAAAAAAAGAGTTATACAATTTCAATATTTAGGTCTTGCATCTCAGTTTATTATGAGTCTGAAAGAAACATTTTGTAGAATACAGCTAAAAATGGAGAATTATTTCATAAAATAGCATATTTTCTGTGGTGTAATAAAAGGTTACATGACAAAGTCAGATTACTCAATTTTAAACCTAGGAATGATTTCCACTCTCCCCCAGGATTTGCAGATTTGTGATGCAGAGGTCCCAGTAGTGTTGATCATTTTGAGTGTTCATATACTTTTAACTACCGAGGAGTAAATGAGAGTAGTGCTTAGTACCAAATCTTAGCATAAGTAATTCTTGTGACTTTCAAACACTCTCTCATTTTAAAACTCCGATTGGTATAACTCATAATCAAATGTCAGTTTCTTATGTCCAGGTCATTGTTTTTGTATTAACTGGTGGTTGCGACAACTGATTTCTTCTTTTAGTTACAGCATTTGTCCACAAGACCCTCTCAGAATGCCCTGATTGGTGACCCTAATCTTCACAAAAAGACTCCATCTCTCTAGAAAGAAATGGAACTTTAATTTTTTAGTCAGCCTGACAGACAATTCCAAGTAACAGGAGCCAATGATGGAATTTTCTGCGATTCATGCGATACAGTTAAAGATTCTTTTCACAGAACAAATTTAGCAGATAAATTTATAGGTTGGTGCCTCAAATTATTATATCCTCTATGGTTGGAAGTAAGAGTGGAAAATGTATAGATTTTCAACTCATGGATGCTGGAAACTTACTTGAAGATGTGATACCTTGACATATCTCATGTTTTTTTAAGGTGTATTATGAAATCATTATCTGCTGTTCCATAAATTTAACCTTTTTTAAAATTTAGAAGTGAATAATATTTTCCATTAAAACTGTCTTTATAAGTACAATTACATAGTATGAGTAATCAAAAATTGGGAGTTTGTTTGTTTCACTCTCTACTTTCTTGTAAAGCCAGTTTTTCCCATTACGAGAGTTCAGCCTGAGTGGTGAATCATTTGCTTTTGGTGCAGTTGGAAAGGACACAAATCATTCTTACGTCAAATCAGGTTCCTACAATTTTATAATATCTAAACTTGCCACAGTGGTTCAATCACTTAGATTAAAAATTAAAGCCCCTGGTAGTATGAAAATGCATTAATTTGAGGGGATCCATGAAATGAGAATCATCCGTTTAAAATTTGAGAACAATTTACTGGATCAGTCACTTACAATACCTTCTGAAAAAGTGATTTTTGTTTTTCCTTTGTGGAAAGGGGAAGCATTCAGAAAATGAAATTAAATTTAATCTGATTAACTCATAAGTATTGTTTGCCTGAAGGAATTTCAAAAAATCCCATTGTTTCGAAGCCAATATCAGTATTCCACACATCTGTTTATCTACTGTGCTTTCATGACTAAATTTTAATGTACGTTTTATCTTTTCTGTTTTTTAAAAAAAGAAAAGTATCACTATAGGAATTTGGGAACTACTAAAAAAAAACATGAAGAAGAAAGTGGAATCGCCTGTTGTCAAATAACCCAAACTTTAATTCCTATAGTAATTTTTATGCATTCACCTTTACTATGATGTAGTATATAAGCAATCTGTGTCAATTATGAGAAAAAGTTGCATTTTTATTTCACAAAGTTCAATATAATTAGCAAACCACATTAAATGATCTTACTTTAATTATTTAAAAAAATTGTCTACTTAATCTTACAAATGTGAACAAATATGAACTGTGCTTTCCCATAAAGAGTGTGTATTGTGTTCTTGTATTTCTAAAATGTTTAAAAATGTATTCATTGCCTTATTAATGAAGTAGTATGGTAGAGAGGTGTATTGGCTAACAGTTATGATTCTTACTTTATTTCCATTAATCTTACAGTGTAATTTCCTTTCAAAGCCTAGCAATAATTTAACATTTGTGTCAGAAATATCTGAAGATTTTGTGACCTAAATAGGAATTTGTAAGGTGTTTTTATCAGGTATATTAAATAAGTGTCATTTTAAAATATAGATTTCCCCGTTTCCCCTGACATCCATGTTCTTCTGTAAAATGTTTTAGGGCAAGAAAACAGTAATGATTTTTCCTTAAAATGAGAAATGTTTAAACCCCACTACCTTTGGAGGTCTTTTTTAAACTTGATATTTCCTTTTAATCTGTATCATCAGGTTTATTTTAATGGCAAATATAATGTTTCCTCCTTTAGTTATATTCATGTCATTCTTCAAAATTAATTTATGCATTTGTGGCATGGTAAAATATGAAAATAATATCCAACAACTTATGTACCAAATAAATTTTTATACAGAGTAGTTCACATCATGATCATGACCATTGTGATATGTTTCTGATTTACGTTTTAGTACGGACCATAATTTTGAAGAATACCATTTGCATTGTTCAGAATATAATGATCACATAAATATCCGTTACTCTATCGATTTTCAGAAATTGTTTGTCTTCTCAGTGACTTATTGCTAAGGTTTCTTTTATTTTTTTTTCCTTTCTACCTCAGAATGAAGGATAACCAAGACATATTCATTGTTTTGAAAAATGTGTACCTTCCTTTTATTATTCCGTTCACTTTTTTTAGACCTTAGCAGATTTAAAAAAAATATGTTGAAAAATAATTGACATACAATATTATATTAGTTTCAGACATGTAACATAATGATTCAGCAATTCTATACATTATTCAGTGCTCATCTTGCATTATCCATACAACATCCTTCACCATATAACTTTATCACAATATTATTAACTGTATTCCCTCTGCTGTACTTTTCATCTCCACAACTTATTTATTTCGTAATTGGAAGTGTGTACCTCTTAATCCCCTTCATTTATTTTGCCCCATCCCCCACCCACCTCCCCTCTGGCAACCACCAGTTTGTTCTCTTTATTTATGAGTCTGTTTTGCTTTTTGTTTTTTCTTTTGTTTTTGCTTGTTTGGTTATGTGTTTTGTTTTTTAGATTCCAGATATAAGTGAAATCATATGGTATTTATCTTTTTCTATCTGACTTATTTCATTCAGCATAACATCCTCTAGTTCTACTGTGTTGTCTCACATGCAAAATCTCTTTTTTTATTGCTGAGTAATATACCAGTGTGTGTGTGTGTGTGTGTGTGCGTGTGTGTATTTCACATCTTTTTTTATCCATTTATCTACTGATTGATACTTGAGTTGATTACATATCTTGACTATCATAAATAGTGTTGCAGGGGCAATTGGCAGGCTCAGTCGGTTAAGCGTCTGACTCGATTTTGGCTCAGGTCATGATCTCAGGATCATGAGATCTAGTCCCGCTTTGGGCTCCCTGCTCAGCTGGGAGTCTGCTTGGGATTCTTTCTCTTCCTCTCCCCACTGCCCCTCCCTGCACTTGTGTGCTCTGTCTCTAAAATAAATAAATATTTTTAAAAATAAATAATGCTGCAAAGGTGTGTGTATATCTTTTTGAATTCTTGCTTTTGCTTTCTTTGGATAAATACCCAGTACTAGAATTATTGGATCATATAGTATTTCAATTTTGATTTTTTTTCAGAAATCTCCATACTGTTTTCCATAGTGGTTGCACCAGTTTGTTTCCACCAATGGTGCATGAGGGTTCCCTTTTCTCCACATTCTCACCAACAGTTGTTATTTCTTATCTTTTTAATAGTAGCCATTCTGACTGCTCTGAGGTGATATCCCTGATGATTAGTGATGTTGAACATCATTTCATGTGTCTGTTGGCCATCTGGTATGTCTTTGGAAAAGTGTCTGTTTAGGTCCTCTGCCCATTTTTTATTTGGATTTTTTTTTTTTTTTTTTTTTTTTTTTTTTTGGTGTTTTTGCAAGTATCTTCTCCATTCACTTTTTTTGAAGTTATAATTTCTCTATTACTTATTGGCCTACCTTACATTTATTACACTAATTCTTGTATTTTGTGGTAAATGAAATATAAAGATATTAAAACTTGAGTGTAATTTAATTTCAGCTTAACATAAGAGCTCTGTCATTTACATGAAATGCCTAACCATGTGTCTTTAGATCATTGTATTATCACTTTCTTTATATAATAATTAATGAGGCTTATTTTTTATTGACTTAGTTATTGTTTTTTAACTTCAGTATCTTTGAGAGAAATGTCACTTGTTCCAGTCTCTCGCTAATAAAAACTGTGCATTGATACTAATATTACCTTGAGTAAAAAAATGTTCCCTATTTTTGAAAATTTTTCCTTGTTCACCTACAGCCCTTTTTCTACTCACTTCTCTCTTTTCCTTTTTAAAGATAACTTAACTTCTATTTTCCCTCATAGAGATTTAGATAAATGTTTTCGCTTAATCTGGTAAGAAGCTTACTGCTCTAACACTTGAGAAATATTTCTAAAAGAAGGAATTGAAGCTTTACTAAAAACTTGGGAGGGGGCTATTTCTTTCTTGCCCACAGTAGAATCCTACCATTAAGCATACTTCTTGGACCATACCAGTTAGTTCACTAAATACTTGTTGTATATGTGAGTGGTATCCCAGAGGAATGAAACGATAATATTATTCTTAGTCTTTTTCTTCACTAGCATCATTTAAGGCAACAGTGGAAATTTAAAATGTAATAGAGCTTTTTTCTCCCAGCTATGATGGAATTGTTTGATGTAGACTCAAAGTTCATGCCAAGAATAAGTAGAGAAATCTAAACTTAAAAAGAAAGAAGAAACAAGAATCTATTTGACAGCATTGGAGAAACAAAGAAGAAACCAGCCCCTCACCTTTGACACATACTAGACACTAATGTTTGTCTCTTGAGTGCCACATGATTGCTTTAAATACAGCTCTGCTTTTAGTGGTCATCTGTTTTATATCTCAGACTCCAGCACTGAGCAGATTAGTAATTCAGCAAATATCTTTAGGGTAGACATGAGGAACCTTAAGATCTTTTCTTATGTATCTTTCACTTTGAGATCATAGTCCCACACTTCAGTCCCACATGATTTGCATGACCTTAATTGTATTTTTGCCTTCTCTTTTATTAATGTGGCTACCATCTTTAGTATTTGCCTCTCTCTGTATTGGGGAGGGGGTTAACTTGTTGTTCACTTCTTAGCTCTCCAAATGAGTACTTAGATCAGCAATTATTGACCTTTCATTTATAATCAATTCATATATCACTTACATCACTAGCAGTTTTCATTTCTTTGCTACATTTTCATTTCCACATTACATTTCATTTCAAATTCCTTCCTTAGAGTATCTATTTTTGTAAAGTTTTACATGAGTTTATCACTATGAGAGAAAGAAGCAATGTGACTACATACTTTGAGGTCTGTGCTTAATCTGAGTAGCAGACGCATGGTGACCAGTCACTGATAGACTTTGAAATAAGGAATGTGTCTGTGTCACTAATCATGATCCACACTTCTTATCTGTGTAGTGATCTGTGGATTGAAGAGCTACTAGAGAGGTTTGTAATTTAAACAATTACATGTAGTAGATGTACCATGTGAACTGAAATGTAAATCATATTTTTGGGAGTTCCTTGTATTATTGAACTTAACCATGTAACTAAAATTTGTGCTTATCAGAATCATGTAAAACAAGAATTTACAGTTACTTTATTAGTTATCAGTAAAATATAAATTAAAGCCACAATTTGATAGCTGTGGTAGGCAGAATCCCAAGCAGACACATGCATCTAACCCTTGTATACTTTTTTCCCCTGGAAAGATAGGACGTCGCTACTGTAAATAATGTTCTGTGGCAAAAGGGACTTTGCAGATATAAGTTAATATTACTAATCATTTGACTTTGAGCTAAACAAAAAGGAGATTATCTGTATGGGCTTAATCTAATCTCACGAACCCTTTAAAAGCAGGGAATTTCAGCCCCAGTTGTTAGCAGCATAATTAGTCAGAGTATGAGAGAAATTTGAAGCATGGGAGGGTTTCGATGTGAAGGATCTTCTTCATTGCTGAGATAGACAGGCCACTGGCCACTGACCTGTGAGAAGCTTCTAGTAGCTGAGAGTGGTCACTGCAGCAGCCAGCAAGGAAAAGGAGACCTGAATCCTACTACTCCAAGAAGCTAAATTCTGCTAACAACCTCAGTGAGCTTAAAAGTAGATTCTTCCCTCAGAGACTCTAGAAAAGAGCATGGCCTGGCTGCGAACCTGACATTGACCTTGTAAGACCCTAATCAGAGAACTAAACTGAGCTCACTAGACTTCTTACCTACAGAACTATGAGATAATAATTTGGCTGTTGTTTATGCTGCTAAGTTTATGTTAATTTGTCATGCAGCAATAAAAAATTCATATAATAGTAAAATTTCAAAAACTGGCCAAACTAAATTTTGATACAGGTGTGGAACCACTGACACTCTTTTGGGGAATGCAAATTAATGCAATCAGCTCAGAAAACTCTTTAGCAATATGTAGTAAAGTTGAAGGTGAAATATATGAACATATCCTAAGAACAATTCCTAGATTTTTTCCATAGAGATTTATTTGTGCACCAAAAGAAAAAAATGTACATGTGTGTTTATAGACATTTCAAAATAGCCTCAGACCAGAGCAGTCTAAATACCCATCACCACTAAAATGTGTGAATATATTGTGGTGTATTCATACAATGGACTGCTACACAGCTCTGGGAATGAACAGAGTACTGCTGCACATGAGTGAGTCTTACAAATGTATATTTAATGAAATCAGCTGCACATAAATAATGCACACACGTAAGAGTATGATTTTCTTCATACAAAGGTTAGAAATAGGCCAACCCAATCTATGGTTATTTAAGTAATAATAATGGTTAAGTTTGGAGGTTGCAACAGTGATTGCGAAGGGGTACCACAGGGAATTTAGGGTGCTGGTAATGCTTATTGATCATAATGCTGATTAAGCGGATATGTTCATTTTGCAAAGATTCATTTAACTATATATGATTTACGCACTTCTTATTCTTCAATGAAAAGCTTTTTTTAAATGAAGGACTATAAAGTATTGGCAACACCTTTTCCACTGTGTGGCTTAAAAAAAGAAAAATTGCCTAAGGTCATTCAGCTACTGAGTGGAAAGACAGAGTGGAAAATGATAATTAAGGATAATTTAATGATAATTAATGTTGTAGTTGAATTATCTCTTTCGTTTGACTGGAAATAAAAAAAGAGAAAAAGGGAAAGTGAGACTAGTCAATAAATAATTTTGACATGTTACAATTAATTTTTTTTAATAAAACAGTTTGCCGGGAGGATTCATACCACTCCGTGGTCTCATGTGCTGCTGTGGTTCTCACTCCTGTGGAACCAACGCTAGAAATGAAGAAAAGAGAAGAACTAAAATGTCCTGAACCTTCCAAACAGTAAGTTATTTGCTTTATTTTTCAGAACATTGTAAAACTAATTAGATAACTGATCAGAATTAGATTGCTCAGAAATTATGAGTTATAAGGAATGTGAATACTAGTATATTGAAGGGACAGAAATAATTTTATATGATATTTTGAAAATCAATCGATCCTTTACTGTCTCGATGAATAACTTCTGCATCTTCTGCCTTCATGTGTTTGAACTATATAGCATTCAAGACTCATTCTGTTACCTTATATTAGGGACATGAAGCACTTTATTTCTTTAATACTGTGATTGTGGGTGCACTGTTTTTGGATGGCTTATTTTATAGTCGTAGGCTTTAATCATCTAAAATGTGATCAGTTTTTAATATAAGCTTCTTAGCTGAAAGTTGGCTTGCATTTTATAAGGAATGAAAGTTATTTGTAACTATTTTAAATACATTACTCTAAAACTTGACAGTATTTAATGTTTCTTTATTTTTGCTATTTAAAAAGATCAAGTTTCACTTAAATTTAGATTTGATCTTATATTGAATAAATGATAGATTTTTTTTCTTATAAAGAAATTCATGCTAACAAATGTAAGCTACATGAACCTGAAATATCAGATAAATTAGGATATTTCTGGGTATGCATTATATAAATGCAAAAGGAAAGTTTTCTGATATTTTCCAGTGAAACTAGTGCCATTTCCACTTTAAGGTCTCAGATTAGAGACTAAGTGGTGTATGGTGTTGCCAGTGATTGCTGGCCGACCACCATCTGAGCCAGGTGGTAGTTACTTTGAAACACCAACTATTTTTCCGCATCGGTTTACACTGTATCATACTTGGTTGTTTACGATGTATTTCTACTGGATAAGCTCCTGAGGACATAGTTTCCTGGAATGTGATAGTGCCTGATGCTCTTCGTGAAATCAATTAGAAAATCTCTTAATGTTACATTCAATAATGTTGAATTCAAATGGAGCAATGCATATATTTGATAGCATGAAGATAGTCAGTATTAGTATTCTCATTATAGAGAAAAGAAATACTAACCAATTCAGAAAGTAATCATTGTAATTCAGTTTTAATACAATTTAAAAAGTGAAAACAATTTAGCTGCTCTTAATATAGTCTAATTTTTAGGTTCCAATTTTTTTGTCTAATAGGAGGAAAATTACATCTCATATATGCCAATTGAATTATATTAGAAAACTCAAATTCATTTTCTGCAATACATGTATGAGTTTACATAAGTTACCTATATATTTATAAATAGGATCTTAAATTCTTTTAATTATCTTTTAGTGATTCTGCTTAAAACTGGGAACGTTGTTTTCACAAAATACCTTTTTTCAGTCCTTAGCTACTTCATAAATATTCATTCTTCCTTATTCTAAGAGGTATGTTAAAGCAGACTATTAACTGGCTGAACTTTTTTTTCTGTTATCCTACATATAGTCTGATACTCCTCTGTATTCTCTGAATTCTCTGAATCTACTTCTTATTAAACATTCTCCTTTAACAATATCATTCATTCATTCATTCATTCATAGAGGTTTTGCTATTGTTTTTGTTTTTCTGAGTCAGAGAGACCTTGGTTAAAATCCTGATACTATATATATGAGATAGAGATTACATACGCCCTTCATAAATCACACTGCTATTTTGAGAATTAATTGATATGAATATATGGCAAGAATGCAATATAAATGCAGAGGCATAGTGATTAATTCAAAACTCTCATTTGCTGATGAGGGAAGTCACAATGTAAATTGGTTTCAGAAAAATCATGGTAGTGGTTTTTATTGGTTCATGTAATTAAAAGGTATAGAGATAGAAATTTCCTCAAGTATGGTTGGGTCTAGTACTCAAATGGTGTCATGGAGGCTCATTCTTTCTATCTGCCTCTCTTTACTCTGCTTTCCTCTCTGTAGTTTTCATTTTCAAGGAGGGTCCTCTAAAGGTGATGTTACTACCTTCTGTAGCTCCTGGGACAGATTTTTACTTTTTCAATAAATCCAGTGGATTTTTTTTTTTTCCAAGATTTTATTTGTTTGACAGAGAGAGACACAGCCAGAGAGGGAACACAAGCAGGGGGAGCGGGAGGGGAAGAAGCAGGCTTCCCGCTGAGCAGAGAGCCCAATGCGGGGCTTGATCCCAGGACCCTGGGATCATGACCTGAGCCGAAAGCAGACGCTTAACGACTGAGCCACCCAGGCGCCCCTAAATCCAGTGGATTTAATCAAAATCGAAACAAAACAAAACCGAGATCTGAATGTCCCTGCCTTTGACTAGCTTAGCTTATTTGACACGACTTTGGTGAAGCAATTGCTGTGTGTCTGGGAATATTTGAAGATATGATTGACTAGAACCAGGTTAGTTCTTCACACAGCGGAGTGTGAAGGTGAGAGGGGAGGGGTGATTCCGTGCTTGACACATGGCTGATGTTGATAAAAGAAGGCAGGGGTAGATGCTAAGAAGTCAGAACAACAGATGGTCAACATAGGTAGTGATATTATCACCATTAGTTTTAAAAGTCAGAATTCTTTATTATATTCAAACAATACACATTGAAATACCACATTATAATTATGCATATCTTTATTTCTTGTTTCAAATGTTTTTCACTTAATTTTATTTCATATTATCTGATCTAGCTGTGCTATTGAGAGGTAGTATAACTTGGTGGTTAGGAATTCAGGCCTTGGGCAGGTTTGTTTTTGAAACTTTCTTGACCTTGACCACACTTTGTTTCTTTTCAACGTGGAAGTTACTTTATCTACCTTATAGTGAAATGCCTGAAACACAATAGAAAGGAAATAATATTTAAAAAGTTTATACTTTTTTACAACAAATATATTTGGGAAATAACCATATCACATTTTTATTAATGAAGTTACCAAAGCCCTGTATGGTATTAGTTTTGTGTTTTTGGATTTCCCGTTAGGCAATATAATAATCTGCCAGTATAATACTGAGATAGTAGAATGTTGTAAGTTGAAACATTGTCTTTAGATACCTAGTATTTTCTTTAAATTCAAGATGGAATTATTTCTTTAAGTAAATTTTCTCCTCTAATTATACAGGCTTCACATTATAATTTCATAAACCATTGCGTCTTTGAAACATAGGACTCAGTAGAGTCATGTAATTCAGAACTCAGCAAATCTCTTGCTAAGAACTGCAATAATTTTCTCAGTAAATGGGCTTCAAAATACATAAGATTGTACAGGAGACATAATATATATGACAACGTGTTTTTGAGGTTGGTGTAATCCAGGTGAAGAGGTAAAACATACCTGAAAAGATAAAACTCAGTATAAAAGGAGCAGTTGCTATTTATCAGTGTAAGATAGAGATTTTGGTTAGGTATATGATTGTCTAAAGTTAGGCCAGGCTTATTGATTTAACAGTAGAAACATATGAAAATTAAGCCAAAATATTGGTCATAGTGTATTGACATGTTACTTCAGAATGTAAGAAACATTTTATGACTGGAATATTTATATTTTAAAAAATTGTTATGTATTTATCAGTTCTTAGACACATTCAACAAGGGAAAAAATAAGAATTAGGAATTTCTGTTAGGGATAAAGTATATATCTGTCAGCATAGCAAGTGATAGGGAGAAAATATCTAATCTTTTAGGAAGGAAAGCTACATTCTGAGCTCCATGGTGGGAAAGAATCAGAGCTTTTCTTTTATTGATATATCCAAAGTTCATCTTTATTTGGAAGGTAAAGATGTAGATTTTGTTTTTTAGCTTAATCTGATAGGTAGCTACATACCGTGGAAAGAACAACTTTGCTAGAAAAATAGAAAAATCTATATGATCCAAAAAGAGTCTATACAATTTTCAGATAATTTGATCATAAACATAGAATGTTGAGGTCAAAGCTTTGAGTGTGAAGCTTTATAAATAAAATGGTAATACTAATGGTATATCCACATATCTAGCCACTCAGAATGTTACTCAAACCTATATATTTCTCAAATCACAGTTATATACAAATGAGCACTTCATGAGCGGTATATAAAATTCAAACTCTGAAGAGGATAAAAGAGTGCTGCTTCTATGAAAGGTTATGCATTTTATTTTGTGCTTTCATTAGAAATGTGTTTGTTGGAATTCATGTACTTTGTACATACTGTGGCTCAATATCTGAAGTGAAGGGATTTTATGGCCATTGTAAATTTAGAAATAAATAGGTAAAAGCAAGAGAGAAATAATTCTGTTGTTTTTTGTTCATTTCCGTGTTTTTGTTTATTTTATATAGAGAAATCTAAACTTCCTAAGATATTTGATTTATTGTTTCAATTTGTGAAAATGAGGCAGTATGTAAGCATGTTGTCATTCACTCAAAGTTTTAAGGCCTCCTGGTAAAAATGCTTCATGGCATTGATGTGAAGAAGGTTCTTTGAGCTACTTCTGAAAGGGCATGGATGCTATCATTTAGTACAGAATGTCTTATTTTTTAAGAATGGCTAAAACGAACCTATTTTATTCTTAGAGAATACTTGACACAAATTTAAAGTTCTGCCAGCTCTTCTTATTTAGTTTTATCTGAATGAATAATGTATATATGTTAAATTTGGGAAAATTTAAGTACTCTTTAATGTCATCTATAAAGTTATTACACAAACTCTGTAGTTATGCTAGAGACACATCAAAGAATCTGATTATTGGATAATCCCCAACTTTCTTTTACAGATTTCAGGGGGATGTATTTATTTATGCTTTCAGGTAGACATTTATTCATTAATTTAATCTATCAAAAACAGGTAATTCTTGAGTATTTGCTTTGATCTTCACACTGTGCTCAGGGCTGGGGTTTTTAAGTTGAAAACAGGTGCTGTCTTTCAAGAAAACTTAAGTGTAGTCAGGGAGACACATGTTAATTGATTAATTACAACAAGAAATGTGAGATTGTGGATATGACAATGGCTGTAATGTGGAGGTATATCACGTAATGAGGGCTTATAGTAAGGAGCTTTAACTTAGCCAAGAAGGTCAGGGAAAACTTCCCTGAGGAAGTGACACAAGCTGAGATCTGAAGGATATTAGTTTAGTAAGTGAAAAAGCAAACGGGGACTTCACCAGAAGAGGAAAAAGCTTGTTCAAACACTCCCTGATGTCTGGGAGCAGGGAAAAATTGAAAGAAGACTGGTGGGAATAAAAGCAAGCTAAAAACATGTTTTTTTAGCAGAGCCCAGGTGACATGTGGGGACAGTGGTGTGATAGAGCCAGCTTGGGAGGCAAGTTTGTAACTCTTTCTTCCCAGCTCCAGACTCGGTGACCTCACATCGGAAAGTTGAAATCAGCCAAAGCAGGTGTATTTACACACTAGTAATTGACAAACCCTACAAATTAGGGCTTTTCCCTTCCCCAGAGAGCTGGCTAACTATTTACTAGCACACCACTAATCAAGGACAGGTTGAGTCTGTTAGTGAGGCCAGTAGTGACGGCTGACAGTAGCTTGGACTAAGGTGCTGGCATTGGGATGGTGAAATGTGAAAAGAGAACTGGGTCAATTATATATCCTGCAACCCAGGCAAATTTAATAAAATTATTAAACTAAAACTTACAGTATATTATTAAGCACTCTCAGTAAGGATAAAGAAGAAATATCTGTACGCTAATTGTAATTATGATAAAGTAATGTAATATTGTGACATATTGTTCTACTAGTTGTTTAGTCGAGGAGGAGTTTTGATATTCTTTTAATTTCTTATTGAGTGTTATCAGTGGTGCTCTATAAATAGGAAATGTGTTAAAAATGTGTTTTGCACAAAATTCTTTTCTGAATCCTTTTCACTGATTCTCGCTGAAAAGGCACAAAAATATGACTAAGTGCCACTTAGGTCCTTATGTAAGTAGTATGGTTCCTTAGTAATAATTTTCCTCCTATATTTGGTCTCTAGCTTTCATTTACCATCTTGGTTCCTTAAATCTCTTCCATTCAAAAAAACAAAATCAGAAACTGAGGCATGGTATAAATAGAATCACATAGTTTGTGGTCTTTTGTGTCAATCCTCTGTTACTTAGCATGTTTTTGAGATTCATTCCCATCATTGCAGGTGCCATGGCCATGCCCTTTTATTACTGAGCAGTGTTGGCATGGGATGGATGTGGCACAGTTTGAATATTCATTTAGTTTTGTTCTCGCTCTCTCTCTATTTTTAAAGATGTATCTATTTGAGGTGGGGGAAGAGCAGAAGGAGAGGGAGAGAGAGAGTCTTAAGCAGACTCCAACATAAGTGCAGAGCCCCACACAGGGCTTGATCTCACCACCCTGAGATCACGACCTAAGCCAAAATCAAGAGTCAGATGCTTAACTGAGCCACCGAGGCACTCCCAGCTCTGTTTTCTTTTGACTACACTTTGCAAATTCACTGAATCAACAACACTACACGACCTCTGGGTAAATATAGGGGAATCATAATGACCATCTTTATCCAGCCCCACCCTTATACTAATCATATCCAATGCTTGGTTCACTGCCCATGAAGATGTTGTCCAGTCCCTGCTTGCACACCTCCAATGACAGGTAGCTCATTCCCTTAGAGGGCAGCTTTTTCTGTCCATGGCCAGCCTGGCCTGTTAGAAAGCTCTTCATTTTTAGCTCAAATCTACCTCCCTGGATTATTACTACAGAGGTCCTAGTTCTCATCCTGGGACCATTCAGTGTCCAGCTCCCTCCTCCCCACCATAGGCCTTAGGGATCCAGAAGGCAAAACCTCTACTCAGCAGTGTGCTGATAATGTTTGACTTATAGGGCTAGTTTAGTGATTTTTGTTGGTGTATAATATTCCATTATATAAATATATCAAATGTATCCAATATTTTGTTAAAGGATATGGATATATCTATATACCTTATAGATCTATATACATACTGCATGACTTACAATGTTTGCTTTATAAACAGTTCTGCTACGAACATTCATGGGCTCTTGGAGTTGGTAGGAAGTTTCTCTGGAAGTAGGATGGCAGAGTTGTAAGGCCTATTCATCTTTCACTTCAACAGACTATGCTAAATCATCCTCTAGGGGGCCACCATGATATACATCCTTGCCCACACTTAGGTAAAAGTATAAAGCCTTAGAAGCCTTGTGAGTCTGAACTGGCATCTCATGGGGTTGTGATTTACGTTGACTTATTTCCTCTGACGTTGAGCATCTTTGCAAGTGTCTATTGGGCATTTGTGTTTCCTGTTCCATAAATCGCCTGTCTTTTGTCCATTTCTCTATTGGGGGATTTGTATTTCTCTTGTATTTATTTAGAGAAGTTCTTTGTATAGTATGATTTCCAAAGTTGAATTGCTGTATGCATTGCAAATCATTCTTTCAGTTTGTGGGATGTCTTTTAATAAGTTGTGACTTTTAATAAACAATTTTTATTTGGAAAAACTGAAACTGAAGCATGATAAATATCAGGATCCTACTATAAATATAAAACAGCCTTCTTCCCATGCAGTTTTCAAAAGAATTGGCACCAGTTTTGTGCTTTGGGCCAGTTCCAGCGTAGAAACAGCTGTTAGAAGAGATAAGTGAAGAAATTTCTGAGGGAGAGAGCTGTTGCCTGAATGTGAGTCTGCCCATAGCTTTTGGGGGATTCGGAGTTGGGAGAATAACCTTCTAATCATAGCCTAATGAAGGGTCTTCAGAAGAATTGTTCAGAGAGTTTGACATGTGTTCTCTGCAGTTGGAGACACCAAGGACAGTTGGCTGATTTATGCCTGAGAAAACTGAAGCCAACTGTGGACTGGAATCTGACTTCTGACCAGCTCAGCTGGAGGGCGAACATGGGCAGGACTGCTGGGAAAGCAGCACCTTCTTAAACTCCCAGTGTTGGTCAGTGAGCTCAGGCATTTGTGACTTATCTGGAGTGTCCGGAAACCTAGGAAGTATAGGGAGAGGACATCCTTCATTCCTTGGTAAGAGAATAGCAGGAGAGTGGCCCAGAAGGAGGAGACCTCTGAAGAGACCACTTGTGTACCCATCGCTAGGCCCTAGAACCAAGAAAATCTCCTTAAAACTCTTCTGGCCTACCGGGTACCCTTCTCCACCTCTCACTCGGTGGCAGGAGTACATTGGCTGTGCAGCTGAGGAAGCCTACATGTTAGGGCCTTCATATGCACTGGGGTCCTTCATAAGGCCCTAGAAGGGATCCTGGGATTTTTTTTCCCCTTCTTCTTATGTATTATTTTCCAAATAGACCTTTCCAGATTTTGTAAACTCCAGGCCTCACGAAACCTGTATTTGTCCCTTAGTACTAGCTTTTCAGTCCAGGCAATCAGGATACTTGCCTTGGGTTCTGCAGTTGAGAGAATTGAGTTATGTCCCTCCTTCGGCTCTGCGTCTTTCTATAAGGCACGAATTCCAAAGAGCGCAGGGTTCCCACTCAATAGGGGCCTGTACCTCCGTCACCCACCGTGCTTGGAATTCCTTGCTCGAATAGCCCTGAGTCCTCCCCTTGAGGATGTAATGCCCATGGCCTGCGAGGCCGCAGAGGAGCAGCTGATCACTGGCAGAGGTGGACAGAGCTTAGAGGGGTGGCTGGGGCATTTTCTCTCTGGCCTGTGAGACCCTGAGTATGTGGGAAGAAGCCCAAGGTGGGAAGGAAAGAGGGGCAGGTTAAGTGTTTGATGAATTAAGCTATATTGATTGATACTACCTGTGAGAGGATCCTTCTGTGTTTCATAGTATCTGTTCACCTAATTGGAAGCTGTGCTCGCATCACTGGTTTATTAAATAAATAATAAAGAAAAGACTCAGGAAAGTTGATTGTTTTCAGACTCCATGCGTTAGTCAAGAACCCATGGATTTTAATACCAATAAATAAATAAAAATCCCCAGAGAAACCACTCCCCTCGACTGAGTGTTGTTATTTCATTTTTCTGCTGTTTACTGCTCCTTAGTGAGTCATAATATCTGGTCGCTTGTGCAGACAATTTGTCAAGTCAAGAAATCATATTATAACGTTTGCTTCTGGTTTAACAATCCTTTATACACTGAACACACAATTGCTATTATTCAGATAAATTGGGACAGCCTGATAAGATGACTGAAGTGTTTCAGTTCACCAGTGCAGTATGGTACCATTGTACTCTTCCTCGTGCAATGTAAATACAATTTATCAGATCGCTGGGAAAGACTGCAGGTGCCTCACCATTGTTGTGCAAGTAGCTCTTATGCAACTTCCAACTGCATCTGCTAACATCATCCCATGGAAAAATTCGGTTTTCAGATAAATTAAATACTTCGTTTGAATTTATTCTGTAGTGTAGATGATAGCATGAATTCCTTAATAACACTATATACAATTCAATATAAATTTACCATTTTTCCCCTTTGAGGGAAGATAGACTAGTAGAAAAATGAAAAGTTTTGAAATCTAACATATTTTTACTTAGTAGCCAGATAACATAGTGCAAATACTCGACTTTACTGAAGTCGAATATTCTCATGGAAAACATAAGGACAATAGCACCTGCTTTGTAAGGTTGTTTTAAGTATTCAGTATTCTGGTGTAATAATTCTGGGCACAAAGAAGAAAAACAGTAACAAGCGCTGATTTAGTATCTTGTGTATGAAAAAGTTGGGGATGAGAATAGTGTAGAGGGCCTATAAAAATACATGGCGCTGTATGGAATTTATGATTTTAAAGATTCCCTGAAGTTTACTTACTCATAACGTGATTATATGCTTTCTTTTAAAGGAGGTGATATAGTTTTTCGTGGTTATATATGAGTCTCTTTTACAACGAATATTGCCTTTTCAAAATCTTCTGTAATATGTAGGATATTAAGAATTAATAGGTATTCAAAAATACTGGAGAATTTGATTAATTTTTATTTATGTTTGAGGTAAAATTCATTGTCTGATATAGAATGTAAAGCCAACCATTAGCGTTGTTTGACACTATCAAATTGAAAATAAAGTTAGGTTTGATTAATGCATAGCCACTGTTAATATAAATATAGTAAATATTTGAATAATAGTAATTTTTGAGGATGTCACATGGAATTCAAACAGTAATTTTATCATACAGATTGAAAAGAAAGATCTCTGAACTATGAGTCTGGAAACTTGACTCCCATGTCTGGGACAGGGCAAGGCTTGTATTTCTAAACCATAGTTTGTAAAACAAACATTGGCGATGCAAACTTCACTGAGAAGTTTTAGGAGTAAAATTCTAAGAAAACGTGTTGTAAAATGGGAAGAAGCCTACTCTTCTTCTTTGTTTTTTAGAGGTATCTATAATAAATATTCATGAATATCCTCAAATCTCTTCGAATTAAAGGATCCCTATGATTGATGGAAACATCAAGGTATTTGTAGAATAATGAACTCCCATGCACTCCTATAATGTTTGAACACGTGTTTAGTGGTACTTATTTGTCAAAAATATAATTGCCTGTATTTTGTTCTGTCTCTCACCAGACATTGAATATGGGTATTTTTTGAAAATAGATATTTTCTATCAATCTTTTCTGGTTTTGTTTTTGTTTTTTGTTTTTTTTTTTTAAAGATTTTATTTATTTATTCGACAGAGATAGAGACAGCCAGCGAGAGAGGGAACACAAGCAGGGGGAGTGGGAGAGGAAGAAGCAGGCTCATAGCGGAAGAGCCTGATATGGGGCTCGATCCCATAACACCAGGATCACGCCCTGAGCTGAAGGCAGGCGCTTAACCGCTGTGCCACCCAGGCGCCCCATTGTTTTCGTTTTTTAATATCCTGTTCTTAGCACAAATTTTTATACATGGTAGGCACTGGGTTATTATTTGTTGAATTTATAAATATATTGTTTAAAATAATGTATTTGTTAATTCGGTAGCATTTGTATAGTTCATATTAAGGGTCATGTACTGTCTGTAGCTTTACAAATATTAACTCATTTAATTCTCCCCTTATGTGCTATCATTATATCCAGGAAACCAAGGAACGCAAAGATTAAGTAACTTATCCAAGATGACCCCTTAAAAAAGAAATAAATTATACTTTCTTTTCTGTTGCTTTAATTACTAAATGTTGAACCTGACAACCAGGCAGTCATTCTTTTTTTCTTTTCATATTCAGTTCTTTGTATAGACTCTTACAACCTAAAAAATATGAATGTCATTATAAACCAATAATGCAAAAGATGATTAGCATTTGCAAATCAACAGAATAAACAGAAGAACTTAAGTAACAAAATTTTTCACTGCTGATTATCACAGTCAGTCAGTACCTTTTCATCTGTGCATACATTTCTCTACAAATGAACCAAGAAGAAAAGAAAACTTTTTTAATGCTTCTGTCCTACATAGTGTCATTAATTTTACTAGCTACTGGTTAACACTTTTTTTTTTTTTGTTAGCTGCTTCTTTTTTTTTTTTTTTTTTTTTTTTTTGCATTTCTTTGGAAAATAGCTTTTATTAAGTTCCTGTCAATAAGGTTTAAATGACATATTTTGTCAAAGAATTAGGAGTAACATGGATTTAGAGAAATAGAATATGGTGGAGAATGAAAACAAAGCAAGGCATTTTCCCCAACCAGTGTGTCCATTTAAAATCTCACATGCTTTAAGAGATACCATAATATAGCACATAAAATATTATTAAAAGAATTTACATATTTAGATACTCTTAAAAATTTAGTTATTGAATGATTTTTACTTTTTTACAGAAGTCAGCTTAATATTTGCTCTGTAATTTGGATCAGATATAAGGTCATGTTAATGGTTCTCTTTGGATCTAAGAGGCGTAACGAAGGACCTACAAGGAAAATATGTATAAAGATACATTATGATAGAAGGATGGGTTTTATAAGACTTCTTATCACTGAAATTTTTATGTGACTTTCTGGTATGAATGGTGTAGGTGGATTTAGGCATTATAGGTGTAAGGGGACCCAGTGATCTTTAAAATTTCTTCCAGTCTAGAGAATCCATTCCAAACAAGACCAACTGTATTTTGCTATTATTATTAATTATCGAAGTCAAAGTATTTTATAGTTCTTTTATTTAAAACAATTAAGACGTAACATGACTTGGTCATTTACATGATTGTGATTTTTATTTTTTGAACAAAACTAAGGTATAAAAAATTCTTTAAAGGGTGCTGTGTTTTTACATTAGTTCTTTTCATTTGTATTTTCTGTGTTTCATTAGTCTGTAGCAGTTATAATTTCACTGGAGGGCTGTTTGTTTTGTTTTCCCTTACTTTTACTGGAAGGAGATTTTACATTTCATTTGTTTTTGTTTTTAATCTGTGCTGAGACGGTTGAAAATTCTTGTTGCACTTTTGGGATTTCTGCACAATTAGGATGGTGGCAAATTTTTAAGTACACGCCCTGAAAAACGCTATGTTGTACATTTTACTAGTAGTTCATTACACTTTATTAAATTGAATTTAGTTGTAATCCCTTTTTATTTTGGATGTTAGCCAAGTTCTAAAGTGACAAGGATTTGACATCTTAAAGTTGAAAGAAGCAGCCATACCATATAGTAGAAAAAAGATAAACTAAAATATACAGAGTGGGATTATAACCCCAGGTCTTTCATACCTTGAATGTCTTACCTTAAGTAAATAATGTAATTTCTGTGTTCCTATCTCCTTTTTACAATGAAGCATTTTAAATAAATATTTTCTAAGGTTCTATAATCTATCTCTTACTCTGACATTCTAAGTTATCATTTTAACATTTCTTTGTGCTATGTAATCTTTCTTTCTCTTTCTTTTTCTTTTTGTTTTACTCCTTTTTTATTAATAATTTTTATTTTGTTATATCAGTCACCATACAGTACATCCCCAGTTTTTGATGCAATGTTCCATGATTCATTATTTGCATATAACACCCAGTGCACCATGCAATATGTGCCCTCCTTAATACCTATCACCGGCCTCTCCCAATCTCTCTCTCTTTCTTTCTTTCTTTCTTTCTTTCTTTCTTTCTTTCTTTCTTTCTTTCTTTCTTTCTTTTCTTTTCTTTTCTTTTCTTTTCTTTTTTTCTTTCTTTCTTTCTGCTCAGTTAGCCAACATATAGTACATCATTAGTTTTTGATATGTAGTGTTCAACAATTCATTAGTTGTATATAACACCCAGTGCTCATCACAACATGTGTGCTATGTAATTTCAAAAATTTGATAAAATAAGCAATAAAAACTATATATTAGTGAATTTATAATTTCTATTTTTAAACATTTTTGTCATTTAGAAACCAGTCCTTTATGTTTACATCAAGCTATAAATTCTAGTGTCTTCTAACCTAAAACCTGTCACTTTCCAGATGGTTATTTAGTAAAACATCAATATATGTTTTACTTTTCCTGTTTTATCCCATCATAAGCTGATTGACTGAATAATGTCAAGGACTGAGTTAAGTGTATAAATGCCAAAAGTCAATATTAGACTAATGAAATTCTCAGAATGATAGGTTTATATACTTTAATCCTAAGTGTATTATTTTTATGTCATTATAAATAACTATGAAAGTAATTCCATGCTTGATTATCCACTCGGAATCGGGTAATATGGTAAAGCTAGAGAAATAATCTCTTTTTTCTTCCTATTTTTCCATTTGAAATTCACATATTTCAAGAGAAATATACTCATCAGTTAAAACAAAAAAACCCTGAAAATTACTGTAATAAATTGAACTGAGCACACATGCTTTATCATTTAATTGAAATAAGAAATTAGAAAGCATTTTTAAAATGAATGAGAGTTTACTGTCAGAACATTGATAATGTCAAAAAATATAATGGGAAGCAGCTGGCTGATATTAAAGACAGCAATTTTATGATTTAAGTTTAATGGAGTTTCCATATCTTTCACATCATTAATTACTGGGCACTGTGATTTTTTTTTTCAGTATGAATGGCTACCATTGAAATTTAAAACTAAATACTTGATTCAGTTTCATAGTTACAAGGTTAATATGCCACAAAGATATGTTTTTCTCCTTATCTCAGAAAGAAACAACAACATGGAATGACTTGTTAAATATACTGTAGTATTATCCTAATTACTGATCATATTTTCTCCTATACCAGTAGTTGACCTGGAGGGGAAAGTAAATTATTAGAGGGTACATAAAGCCCAGAAAGAAATTGGAAATGATTTTATTTCACCCATCCCTGGGATGAGATTGGGAATATTATAACAGAATATTAGAACATCTTTTATAGTTTTTATCTACTTAACAAGGCTAACACGTTAGGCCTAAGGTTGTCCCTTGATGACGCAGAGGCCCTGGAAAGCGATCGTAACTGCTTTTTGGTGTACCATTTGCTGAGAGCAAAATGGAAGTTAAAAAGCAAGCTAAATGAATTGACAGGTGAAATTGAACACGCTGTTCTATCACCATTTGTCTTCAGAAATCTAGTTGAGTTGAAGAACCAATTCATGGAAGTTTGTCTGTCTATACCAGTAATGACAAAGTTTGGTTCTCTTTTTACTGATCCTCCATTCCACTATTAACACAGTATATGATCTCTATTGACAGGAGAAATTATAAGTTTCAAGAGGGCAGAGACACTTTTTTTAATAATAATTTTTATTATGTTAGTCACCATACAGTACATCCTAGTTTTTGATGTAAAGATCCATGATTCATTACTTGCGTATAACACCCAGTGCACCATGCAGTTAGTGCCCTCCTTAATACCCATCACCAGCCTATCCCATTCCCTCACCCCCCTCCCCTCTGAAGCCCTCAGTTTGTTTCCCAGAGTCCATAGTCTCTCATGGTTCATTCCACCTTCTTTTTACCCCCCTTTCTTCTTCCCTTTCTTCTCCTACTGATCTTCCTACTTCTTATGTTCCATAAATGAATGAAACCATATGATAATTGTCTTTCTGCTTTACTTATTTCGCTTAGCATTATCTCCTCCAGTCCCATCCATGTTGCAACAAATGTTGAGAAATCGTTCTTTTTGATGGCTGAGTAATATTCCATTGTATATATGGACCACATCTTCTTAATCCAGTCATCTGTTGAAGGGCATCTCGGCTCCTTCCATGATTTAGCTATTGTGGACAATGCTGCTATGAACATTGGGGTGCATATGGCCCTTCTCTTCACTACATCTATATCTTTGGGATAAATACCCACTAGGGCAATTGCTGGATCATAGGGTAGCTCAATTTTTAACTTTTTAAGGGACCTCCACGCTGTTTTCCAAAGTGGCTGTACCAACTTGCATTCCCACCAACAATGTAAGAGGGATCCCCTTTCTCTACATCCTCTCTGACACTTGTTGTTTCCTGCCTTGTCAATTTTTGCCATTCTAACTGGTGTAAGGTGGTATCTCAGTGTGGTTTTGATTTGAATTTCCCTGACGGCTAATGATTTTGAACATTTTTTCATGTGTCTGTTAGCCATTTGTATGTCTTCATTGGAAAAGTGTGTGTTCATATCTTCAAGAGGGCAGAGACACTTTATATATATATATATATATATACTTATTAATTAATCAGTACTCCTTTAGATTATAAATGAGAGATACTCAAAAGGTCTTAAAAGCAAAAACAAAAAAGAAATTACAGACTCACAGATATTTAGAATAAAAGTTTTTTTCAGGGGAATTATTTCATATTTTTCTCCTATGCGTATTTTATGTCCATGATCATTTTGTGCTCATAGGAAGAATGTTGTTGTCAAAATAGCTATTGTGTATACAAATCTAATATTCTTTTGGCACAAGAGTAACTCATTTCAGTTTCAAGGTTCAGAGATATTACTGGGTTTGTTAAATTTATAGATGTTAAGCATTGATCATTCCTCCTGTCCCACAATAAAAATATCACCAAAAATCTCAATTAAAATTTCATATTAAAGGCCCATAATTATATATCAATAATGATAAAGATAAATTTATAAATCATAAAAATATTTCAAAATATATAAATTTATATAAATATACAAAATTTATAAAAATAAATTTGTAAATGTTGTGTTTTATGTTACAAATAAATAATCCTACTTCTTATGTGCAGCACTGTTACCTTTTAGTAATAGCACAACTTTTCAAAAACAATATCAAAACCACCCAAGGAAATATGTCAGTTAATCCGAAAACAGGAATTTATTATGTGAGAATATTACTTCTGAGCCATTAAATTGACAGAATAATAACAAATGTACACTAATTATTCATGTGAAACCTAGCAACCATGCTTATGTTTTATACATCAAAAATTTGTCAAATAAGTTATGGTTTCACTGTCTTTAAAATAAAAGCTCATGGAAGTCATAGTAAAAGGATCACATATACACTGTTTTCTGCACTGCTCACACCCTTACTTTAAAGGAAGGTTTGTTGGTCAGCTGCAAGACTGCCTCTTCACACCAGAACCCGTGAATATTTTTACTAATGTGCAATGGTATCTGAAGCTCTTTTTTTAAAAAAGTATGGAAAAGTGATGCCACTGGTGTGGAAAACAGTATGGTGTTTCCTCACAAAATCAAACATGGAATAACCATATGATCCGACAATTCCACTTTTGTGTGTACACCCAAAATAATTGAACAAAGGGACTCCAACCGATATTTGTACACCATGTTCATAGCAGTATTGGTCACAACAGCCAATAGGTTGAAGCAACCCAGGTGTGCACTGACAGATGAATGGATAAACAAAATGTGGTATATACTTGCAATGGAATATTATTCATCCTTAAAAAGGAAGCAAACACCAACACATGCTATAACCATGGGTGGGCCTTGAAGACATGTTAAATGATATAAGTCAGTCACCAAAGGACAAATGCTATATGGTTTTACTTATATGAGGCGCTTTGAGTAGTCAAATTCACCGAGACAGAGAGTGGAAAGCTTGTTTCCAGGGGCTGAGACACAATGGGGAATTATTGTTTAATGGGTGTGCGGCTTAGTTTGGGAAGATGAATAAGTTCTGGAGATGGATAATGGTGATGGTTGTACAACCATATGAATGTACATAATGCCACCCAAGCACATATTTTAAAATGTTTAAAATTGTAAATTTTATATTTCATATATGCAATCATATACACACACGGGCACAAATGTGGAGGACCCTGAGAAATATAGTTTATATGTTGGTACAGCAGATCCCAAATGCCATCTTTCAAAAATTAGTGCCAAGCTGATAGTGTTCACTAAAACAATGGTTAAACACACAGATTCCATGAGACTCTCCTAGGAGATTTATATATATGTATGTATATACTTTTTAAATATATATATATTTATATAAAAGAATATTCTCTTACATTATATACTTGTTTGCTGAGTATTTATGAATTCTCTTTTTTAATTTGGTGAATGCAGGGAGCCTTTCTCTTACTCACCATTGCATTTGAAGGCCTTAGCATAGCACCAGATTCAGAGTTTGAGCTATCAGCATGGTTAAATTCTAGTAATTTATCTAGTGTTGTATGTAGAAATGTCAACACGTTCCCTGTCCCTGAACCACCATTTGTGAGGAAATTTAAGACGAGTGATTAGACTACAGGATCACTTAAACCCCCATGTAGTCCAAGATCTATGCATAAAGAAAGCTGCACTATCCAAATATAATATGTATAAGAAAGATTTCTCTAAATGTGAGTCCAGTAAACATGGAGACCAAAATTTTATAAGAAATAGGAGGATAAGATTTAAGATTATAACATTTAGGTTATAATTACAACTTTAGGGAAGGTAATGTATTTTGAACAAAATAGAATGATACCTCTTGAGCTATGACCTCACTTACTTCAATTGTATATAATTCTGTATAAAAGTATCATATTCACAAGAACACATCAGGATTTTATTGACCTTCCCAAAGCCTGTTAAATTTTTAAGTTACTACAAAAATCGTCTTTCAAGCACATTGTATTGAGAATGGGGATAGGAATGGAAAAGAGTTTTTGAGAGAGATTCATTTTAAAAGTAGTCAGTCACTTGTGAATATTTTATTGTATGGCAGATTTTACTTCTCTATACAGAATCATAAATATGAGGACTTGGATAATAAATACTAAGATAATGAGAATGCCTTGTACTTTATGGCATTCTGGGATTAATAATTAATGATGTGGGTAGATAATTTTCCAAATCCATGATTAAGTTTTCTCTGATAACTAAAACCATTTTTCAACTTTTATTTCTTTCAAAGAACATACTTTCTTGATTCATGTTTCAGTATATTACACAGGGTCATTAACACCAGTGTACTGGGGAAAGATGACGAGAAAATATTTCCACATGGAGAAATGGAATATGATCTCAAGTGTTAAAAATGGATTTCAGTATCTTGTATTTCAATCTTATAAGTGAAAATCCTCTTATTTTTGACCTGCAAGGTAGAGAGAACTAGTATGCTATTTTAAGATTTCTACTTTTTAAGACTTATTTAGGAAATACACAGGGCAGTGGTAAAGAGCTCAGTCTTAGGGGTCAACCTCCTTGTAATATCGATTGAGATTTCACTAATCTTGGGCAAAGTGGGAAATTGTTGGGAATTTGGACTTTACTTCTAAATTCTTGTTTTGTGTCTTGAAAGTTTGGTGACCTTGAGCAAACTACATAACCTCTCTGAATCTTACCTGCTTTTCTCAAGTAACAATTAAAATAACATTCTGTCGTTTAATCAACTCCCTATACCTTAAAACTCATGGTCCCAACTCACGAGCCACCGTACTTTTAGAACAGTTTCTGCCGTACACAAGAAATGGGTCTCCTGGGTTAAATAGCCATTGATTCAAAATAATATTATTTTCCAGCTCTTAGCACAGCATTGGTACTGCCTGTATACCTTACCTTGATTTCTGGCCTTGGTTTTCCCTCCTTGAGTACCTGATTTCTGTAGATTCTCTTTGTTCTCATTTGGCATTTTTTTTTCAGTTGCTCTCATAATTTCCAGTTCCTGATATTAATCTGGTTTCAACATTACCCTGCCTAAAAATCTTCTAAATATTGAAATGAGTTGGTTCTCCTCTATTCTCACGCTCTTGGTCCGATTGTAATCTGAAGTAACTATTTGTATGAACACTCATGTAGTGTACCACCCCCTACTCCAATTTTAGATAATTGGATTCCACACTGGAAAAGTCATTTAAACTTTTGACACCTTATCACCCCTTGTTGGAATGGTTACTATCCAATAATCTAACCAAAAGGTCTATAATTAAATAACAGTGCTTTAAAAATTATAAGGAACAATTCAAAGGCTTATTATTGTTATGAATTTGACTTAGACTAACATGACCACTGTTAATGCCAACTTGATGCTGATCTTCTAAATCGGTAGCTCATTATGACTTGCTCCTTTTGCCTACTTGCTTTATTTATTTATTTATTTATTTTAAAGATTTTATTTATTTGAAAGAGAGAGAGAGAACAAGCAGTGCAGAGGGGCGGAGGGAGAGAGAGAGGGAGAGAAGCACGCTCCCCACTGAGTAGGGAGCCTCATGTGGGACTGGATCCCAGGACCCCGGGATCATGACCTGAGCCAAAGGCTGATGCTTGACCAACTGAGCCACCCGGGTGCCCCTTGCCTACTTTAGAAATGGGCATTTATCAGTCTACTAGATAGCTGCAGCTTAGCTGCGTTGACACTTACTCCTTCATTCTTTTGGGCAACTGAGGGCCTGAAATAGGAGAGGGCAATGTATTTCATGCCATCAAAATATGGAAATCATTTCCCCAATTACATAATACCCTACTGTCGAATTAATTATATTTGAGCTAAATAATGACCACTAATTTTTATATGGGTACTTTATTTTTTTTTTCATTTTTTTATTATTATATTATGTTAGTCACCATACAGTACATCCCTGGTTTTTGATGTAAAGTTCGATGATTCATTACTTGCGTATAACACCCAGTGCACCAAGCAATACGTGCCCTCCTTACTACCCATCACTGGCCTATCCCAGTCCCCCACCCCCCTCCCCTCTGAAGCCCTCAGTTTGCTTCCCAGAGTCCATAGTCTCTCATGGTTCATTCCCCCTTCTGTTTACCCCCCCTTCATTCTCCTACTGATCTTCCTACTTCTTATGTTCCATAAATGAGTGAAACCATATGGGTGCTTTAAAAAGTAAACAGAAATAGCATGTAATTATAATAATAATATGATATGAATGAATAATGATTTGTAGCTTATGTCATATTATCATTTATTTTCAATGCCAATATTAAATAAAAGGGAGAGATCATCATTTTACATATGTAGAAGTCGAGGATCCAAGACATTAAGTAAAAGGCTCACAGTTACTCACTTTGGGGTTCTAAATTATAAATAGATATTTCTATAGTTATCAGGTCCCTGCAGTGGAGTAGAATGGGGAGAGGGGGACAATTCAAACCTTTTTTTTTTTTTTTTCTTTTGCTGCTGCAAGATAGTCTGACACTAAAATTAATTAAGGTCAATTCATGTTTTTTTTCCTCAGGAAAGGAGTTCATTCTAATAATATGTTTTGTAAAAATGTCTTAATGTGGTTAACTGCTCAGAGTTTAAAAATAAACAGAAAAAAATAATCAGAAACCTCTCAAAGATTAAGTGGGACCTATTTCATGATGTGACTAACAATATTGCTGGAACATGATTTAGATAACATAGGTCCAGAGTGACTCAACGAAAGCATGATAGATTCTACTTGAAGATATAACAATTAAAGAGGTTTTATAAGAATGCCTCAGTTTCTATGGTGATAGTTATAGAGCTATTGAGGGACAGTTTGAAAAGGATCAAAGAATCATTGTGTTCTGTTCAGAAAATGACTTCTGACAGATTTGTTAAAAAATAGCAAATAGAAAATTCGTTCTTGAAATTATTTCACTCAATAATATTTGTATGGACGAGTTGGAATTTAAGTCAAATACTTACATATGGAGCACTGACCCACAGATTAAAATAGAATTGAAAGCAATAGATTTATCAATAGACTTCCTACATTTTGCTATTTATAAAATGCAAGTAGATTCTATTTCTTATAATTTGTACTCATAAACTGAGGTGTGGCTAATTTCCAATTTTCCAGATTTTTGTAAAATCCTCTGGTTAACCTTTGATTGAATGTATTGGTTATTTATTTAAACATTACTAGGTTTAATCAGCCATGATTAATTCCACCAATATTTTCCTTGAGATAAATTGAAACTACAGAAATCCTGAAGAAAGTAAAAGTTATCAAATACACAGAATGGAAGAAAGACCAATATGAATCGTTTATTATGATTTCTAAGGCAACAATATTAAAATGCTAAAAATAAAAGTAATTTTGCAAAGTTATTTTTTACTAGCTGAAAAGTGTTCAACAATGCCAGTAGTCCTCATTTTGTATGGTACCATGTTAACTGAAACCTGTGCATATTGGAACCATGCCCTGTTTTTTATTTAACTGTGAGATAGTTCCTATATTACACTATAAACGCAAAGCAAATAAGAATCATCAATCTGTATAACTACATATCTAGATCTATAGGGCACATGAAGAGTTGTTTCTTATTAAGTTCTCATAACTGAGAATAAAAACATACTACTAATCTAAGCTAGAAACAGAATTTTTCTAATGTTCTCTTAAATGATTTTCTTTTACAAACTATTTTGGAGAACTTTTTGGAGCATTTTTGTGGCACTGCATTGTTTAATCATGAAAGTTATTCAACACTTAATTTAAAATGTAGTTTGATTTTTTAACTTTGTTGCATTCCACAACAAATTAAAAGTAGTACCACATAAACATGTGTAATGTTGTAAAACCTTAGAATACAGTCAGTATAAAGCTAGAGAAAAATAAAATGACTGTATGAAGTTTGCTGCACTAATGTTGCAGAACAAACAACTGCATGGTGCATCGTTGGTTTTGGGACTGACTGCGATTCTGCTTGGTTTTCTGAAATCAGGTAAAACAGCTTAACTTGGCTTTGGCTAAGGGTGGGGATTCAGGTGTGGTATACCCATCTCCACATTCTGACACTGGTAGCTACTCAAGGCATTCTCTTCTCAGGGCAGAGTGCAGTCAGAGAAGAGGATGAGTTGGAATCATGAACTGTGTCTTAAAGGATGAATTGAAAATTAGCATTCTGGCACTTCTAACCTCATTCCACTTGGTACCCACATGTCTCATGGATAAATGCAAACTCAGTGGTGTCACAAAATATACTCTATTCGTGGGAAAGCTGTAGAGAGAGAAGAGGGGAGGGAAGAAAAAAAAGAGAGAGTGTCTGTGAATAATAGATCCTATCTAGCACATATACCAGCCATGGGTTTTAATATACTTGGTATAATTTAGTCCTAATGTGTGTTTTGATTACATTAAAAGTAAAAACAAAGAGAAACTGGAAATACCACCATTTACAAAGATCTTATATGCAGAATATTAGCGTTTTTAATAAAGTTTATTTTAAGAAGATACTCATAAAACCTGATGTATAACATAGGTATGAAGTAAAAATTATGAAGCCTACTGCCTTCATTTCAAATCAGTGGCTTGATATGATTATTCCATCAACAATTATATGGTTTAATATTATTTCAATATAGACAAGTTCAATAAATTTTAGGTGATAAAAATTGTTAGTCTTGTCTATTCCATAACAAAGGATGAATGTTTTCCACCAAACAATGATGCCATTCCTCATATTCCTGAAATCTTCGCACTCACATCACAAAAATAATCACATAGACAAAAATTGTTTATGTGTGTTTTAAATGCTTTTAAATACTTTACAATACTTATTTTGTTTTACAGGTCACATTTAATAAATAGTGATGTCATTTAAGGCCATTAAATGGAGTCACAAATCAAGACAAGCATTGAAATTAGTCATCATTTTCTCCTAAAATTCTATTTTTAAAATATTGTTTACATTTGCATTTCATATAACTCTAATGATAAGTTTTCAAGAGTCTTTCAAAAAAAGCCTTTCAGTAAGTGGGGAATTAATGATTCTGTAACTGAGAACCAATTTGTTATTAGGAAATCTTTTCAATACATAGGTACTATGTTTCTAAAAATAAAGTTAGCTATGAAATATATATGTTAGTGTCATATTTTAAGATCTTATTACCCTGTATGTGTACCAGTGCCCTTGTTACAAAACATTAATTTGGTAGGGTGTTTTAAGTGCCTACTGCGTGCAAAATACACATACTAAATGTACGTCCGCTGAATTCCCTAGTGAAAAAGCACCTACTTGCTACCCAAGAACACTAAAAAATTTACTTCCTGTCTCTGCACATGAAATGATGCCTTCCCTACTACTCAGACTGCTTCTGTTTACTGCCTATTTAAATATCTTTGTTTCCTTAGCAAAGAGTGGGCATGTGTGGTGAAATGTGGGACATCCAGTTAATAGTGCTTGAATCAAGCTCCTCATTTCCCTTCACTGGCTTTTCCCTTGGTTTTGAATAAGGCTCTGGATTCATACTGATATATGCAAATTACAGAATGGTCTTGCCTTTGTTTTTATCACACCATCTATTTACTCAAGTTTGTATGATGTCTTTTTTTAAAATTTATTTATTTATTTGAGAGAGAGAGGGAGAGAGAGAGCAAGCAGTGGGGAAGGGCAGAGGGAGAGACAAAGAGAGAGAGAAACTCCCTGCCAAGCAGGAAGCCCGTCACCAGGCAGGGTTTGATCCCAGCACCTGGGGATCGTGACCTGAGCTGAAGGCAGAGGCTTAACCGACTGAGCCACCCAATGCGCCCCATGTATGATGTCTTGATAACCAGTACCGACCATGCTGAAGTTGTTTCAGTCCTTTTTCTAACAAACTAAACAAAATGGTATTCTAAGTCCAGCAACAGATTTTTATCAGATCTTAATAAAAGCTATAAGCAAGACAAAGGGTTAATAACACTGTGACTTTTCATGTTCCATAATATCTTGAGGTTTGAGGTCATTCTCTAAAAGAAATATTTGGATTATTTTGCTATGACCTAGCCATCAGTTGTGCCTCCTTTGGGGTTAATTCAGAAAGCAGCTAGGGAGAGGTTTATTTCATAGAATACAGAAGCATAGAGGGCCAGATGTGTTATTTGTAAGGACAATTACATTTAAAATTGTAATGTCCCAAAGCACAAAAAAACAAAGAAGAGAAATTTAAAAGTACTGCATGTAACATTTCTTTACTGTAATAGTTTCTTCTGTTCCTTTACCATTTGCCCTTTTTCAGTTTGTAATCAACAAAGGTACAGGTGTTTAGAGGCCACATTAATCTTCCGTCTCTTTTTGTCATACTAGAAAACATCTCTGTAAGTTCATTATCCAGTAGATTAATTCTGAATTGCTGCTATCTAGTATTGTTTGAAGCCCCCGATAGTTGGTTTGTTTGAATTAGCCCAACATGTTCTAAAACAGACACATATGTATGATGTGTATATTAAAGGGAAAGTTAATAAATTAGAGTAGAAAAAAAAAGTCTGTGCACTTGGTCCATAACTTTTGTTGTAATCAATGTTCATATCAGTTTGCCTGTAAATAGTGTTAGAACATAGATAAATGCAGATTTGGAAACAACAACAACGACAGACCAAACAGGCAAGCAAGCAAGCATATAAATCAATGTTTTTATCATAAAATATGAAAAGATTTTAAAGAGAGTGTTATATGACTTCTAAAATCAGACTAATCATAGTACTTTAACAGCAACTCTGCATTATTTCAGAGTTTTTGAATTTCTAAGTAAAATATGTATAATGATAACAATGGGGAAACAAAGGTAAAGGATATCAAAATCTTCCTAAGAGCAAACAAACAAAAAATAAAATGTCAGTAGTGGAATATGGCAAGTAGAAGAGTATATGTGTAACTGTGTGTGATGATAGATGTTAACTAGACTTACTATGGTGATCATTTCACAATATGTGTGAATATCAAATCATTGTGTTGCACACTAATGTTATAGGTCAATTATAGCTCAATTAAAAAAAGAATATATGGAACAAACAGTATATAGTGTGTAACTTTATGAAGTGTTTTCACCTTTTAAAATTTTAATAGATAAAATAATTTTTCCTCATCAACACTAATATAAAAAGAAAAAATTAAAATTAAGGAGATTTTTATTTTTTGTACCTTTTCTGACCCTCATTTAAAGTTCATTTTTAAAACATTTTATTCTTAATGATGGGATGATAAGTGCATTTGATATTCATAGAAGTTTCACTTAGAAAGATACAAGATTTCATAATAATAGAATGTTGGGTAAGTAGCGAGTTATTGCACACTTAAATTTTTGGTCTTTAAAAGGACATAAAAATCCTAGATCTTGGTAATTAATGATATTAATATCTGTTGATATAAAAAGAGACTGTTAATGCAGGGGTCACTGTCACATTTAGAGGATTATATTTCAGCAAGTAAATTGTGTCCTTTGACTTAAGAATAACTGCTTCTCATTTGTCTCCACTCTTTCCTTTTTGCTTTGGACTATTGATAACTACCCTGTTGCCCTTTAGAGGCATTTTAGTATTTTCTATGACAACTGTTCTCTATCTTTATAATGGGAAAATGCCGATGAAAAATATTGCTCTAAATATGACTTTGGAAGATGCAAATATTTCGGAAATACAAGATATATGCCTGCTTGGCATAGTCTTCTAAGCTATAGTGTGTCCTTTGGGAAAGCTCCAAATCTTTTTTTTTTTTTTTTTAATAACATAGCAAATGGAGGAAATACAATAAAAAATACTTTTTTCTAAATATATTGTTGGTCCTTTTAAATGAGATATGGATGGCCTCCAGCTATAGTTTTGTCTATGTTTACAAAGTAATACTTTATTAATTTACCCAAACTTAAAAAAAAGACTAATTTTAAAATTTTTTTATTTATATTTGTTCATTTTTTAAAAAATTTTTCTATGTAATCTTTAAGCCCACCTTGGGGCTCGAACTCATGACACTGAAATCAAGAGTTGCATGCTCTACCAATTAAGCCAGCCAGGCACCCCCCCCCCCAAACTTAAAAAATAAAGTTAAATAGCTTTATAGAAATAAACTGAAACAGTTACCAAATTTTATCAACTTTCTATTGAATAATATTACTGGTAGAAGCCAATGAAAGACCTACATATTTATCTTAGAAAATTTCTTAAGTTATTTTGAACAATCTCAGACACAAGATTCTAGCATGTTTTTTAAGCAGAATACTTCACAACATGTAAAGTTACAAAACAAAATAAGCTATTTAAAAAGCTGAAAACTAATAATTTTAGAGTTTTTAAAAGTCTGTATTCTCTAATTAGCATAGCACTTTACACATAGGAGAAGCCGAATCAATATTCTGCTGAAATGATTTGAATTATTTGGTTCTCAGAAGATGTATACAACAATAGTTCTCATCAGTTTTTATTCTTAAACCCTGCACAATATGATCTAATAGTTTTTTAAAAATGATAATTTTCATCACTCAAATTCCTTTTCGTAAAATAAAATGTAATTGCCTATAGGAAATACAGGATTGCACATAGCTTTCCAAGTTTAAGATTTTATTGTTTTATACAATTAATTCTCTTCCATTGTTGTGTCAATACTCTAAAATTAGTATGAAGCCTAACATTTTTAGAATACTGATGTGAAATGTTATTTTGTGCTTAAACATTGCAGAACTGTATTTAAATGCCTGTTCAATATGAGATTAGTGTTGTGAAAATATCAGTTGTTTTTATGTTTGTTTGTTTGTTTTTTTCCTTTTTCCCCATGACTTCATCTTGGAGCTTTGGTTACAAAGGAAAAAATTCTCACACACTGCTGGAAATTTGGATTTATGACTTCCAAGATTTCACAAATATATTTTCTAAACTGTATCAGTTCTCAATTCAATAAATAGTAAAATTAAATAATATTATAATTTTTATATTTCACTATGAAAGGACTTTTTGGTCTTATAATCATATTCAAATAATATTTGTCCCTGTTAATGCAAATGTATTTCACTTCATTTTGAAGGAGACCTCCCATAATCTGATATATTCTTGTAATAGCCATGGATCTCTATGTTGATGACTAGAAATCATTTCAAGATTCTTTTTGAAATTTTTCGAATGGTACTGATGCCATAACTTAATAAGTCTGTGGTTTTCTATAGATTAAGTTTTGTAATTTTAACTATGAGCATTTTACTCTACACCATGAGATTGTTCAGTTTTCTAGTTTTAAACAAGGGTTCCTTAATTTGTACCTGTCCCTTCTTGTACTCATTAACTTTTGAAATTTTTATTCTTCTTTGTCTACTGCAAAATCATATCATTTATATCAAATAAAGTATCCCTCACTACTATTGTCATTATGTATCTCACTCGCTTCAAGCCTTTGCTTAGAAAATTTTCAATTGAATTGTTAATGAATGAGCCCAATGGTGTATTGGGGTAGTTTATGTATCTTTATAGATAGAGGTTGTATATATGTATATGTGTGTCTAAAGATGCTAGATACAGAGATAGATATAGACATATAGCTCTTAAATATGGACGTGGAAAAAGGACAAAAAATGTAAGATGCATTCCATAGTTTTTATAGTCTAGTATAGTCAACAAACTGCAGCAGTCATCGATATTGAATATAATGAATAATTAAGATATGGAAGTGGTAATTAATGTTTGCTGAATGTCTTTTTTCATTTTTTGTTTTTGCTTTTTGTTGTTGTTTGTTTTGTTTTTTTGCATTAAGCACAGTGATAAGCCTTTTAAAAATCCTCACAGTACCACTGCAAAGGTGTATGCTGTTTTCATCACCATGAAATGATGAAGTGAATTGAAAGCCTCACAAATTCTCTAACTTCTCTGAGTTTCTGTTCTCTAAAATGGCAACAAAAAGTTTCATGCAAGTCCTAGACTTTCAAATTTTTTTTTGTTGAGGCTCCAGTTAGTGTTTGTTAGCCTTTCTTCAGCCTCTGGGTAGGATTGCTTTCCTTCTGTGCTTCCTCAGCACTTTGATCTTATCTCCTTATCTCCGTAGTAACTACTTGTGTGTCTCTTTAGGAACAAAGGGCTGTTTCATTCAACTTCCACCCTCTCTGCCTTGCTCAGACCTAGCACATGTAGTTTGTGGTTAGAGGAAAGCGAGTTTAGAAATTTTTTTTTTCATGTCATAAAATTCCAGTGAAAGAATGTAAGTAATGAAAACTACTTATATTTTTCTTATTTGTGTTTTTAGAGCTTTATTAAGCATTGTTGTGCTTGGCTTACATTTTAACCCACTTTTTCTTTAATTCATGTAAATTAAATATTTCTCAGTATTTAAATTAGAACATTGAAAAACAACGAGCATTGTTAAATTCCCTTTATAGTCTGTATTGTGTATTTCACTCAAGTTGCCTCCTTTTGGTCATTAGATATTCTTTTGTAGCTTTTATACCAACAATTTGATTTTGTTCCAATGAGGTAGATGGATAGGTTTAGTTGATACACTCTTTTTTCAGTTCTCTTGTCTCTTAAATCTTCAAGTAGTTATTTCATGACTTAATGCCTATATTTTATGCATAATTTTGACATTTAACAAGGAAAATTGAAGGGGCGCCTGGGTGGCACAGTGGTTAAGCGTCTGCCTTCGGCTCAGGGCGTGATACCGGCGTTATGGGATCGAGCCCCACATCAGGCTCTTCCGCTATGAGCCTGCTTCTTCCTCTCCCACTCCCCCTGCTTGTGTTCCCTCTCTCGCTGGCTGTCTCTATCTCTGTCAAATAAATAAATAAAATCTTAAAAAAAAAAACAAAACAAAACAAGGAAAATTGAAGAATTAAATGAAGCATGAAGGAATGTGGATTTGTACATAGAAATAAAATCTAGACATGAAAGGACACACTAGCTTTGTTCTTTACACTGATTGCTGTCTGCTAAAACAGTAGTGATTATCTCTTTCCTGTATCCCAGAGCAATAAAAACATACTGGCTTAGAACTAGGCTGAAAAAAACAAGACATATTATACATTGTACTGTTATTCCTTAATTCCTTCATTTGTTCCTTGAAAATGGAAAAGAAAAGAAAAATAAAAGACATAAACGAAAGAAATGGACAAGTAAGAATGATAGAGAGCTTTGTATTGCCCAAACATTATTTGAAGAAAAATGTTTGTCTAATTTCTAGCTGTGATTATTAATCTCTGAGAGTTTTAGTTTATTTCTCCTAAATGGAGAATCACAACATATTTCTGTTCCCCAAAAACAGAAAAGAGAAAGAGATAAAAGACATACTTTTGCATTTATCTATTACCATCTTTCCGTAATTAAGGTATGACTGTTCCCCAGTCTGGCCACTTGTCTTCAGGTCCTCTAACTGTGTAAGCCAGGAGCTAGTGTAAAGGCTGAGTATCAGTGATTAATTAGGATTATCTTTAGTTATGCTGGCTTTGCTTCCACAGAAAACCTACTTTTAAAATATGCTTTCCCTTTTGTAAAAAAAAAAAAAAAAAAAAAAAAAAAAAATTGAACAACTCACTGAGGAAAAAAAAAGGTGGCCAGTTTTATTTTATATAGATCTAAAATAACTTTCTTAAGCATAAATATAAAGAACCTTGAAAATAAATAATGGGATAAATGGAATAGACAATATAATGTGTCTATATAGAAACAAATTAGGGCTTATGTGTTAATTCATGTATAAATTTAGTTTTGTATTATTAGTGTTTAATATAACTATTTTTTGGATTAGGTGACTAAGAAAGTAATGGATACAAAAGAATTTTTAAAATTTAAGGAAAATTTATTATAGTGGAAGACACTGAAATTGCCTCTCAAAAAAGCAGTCATACTGAGACACGGAAGGAACAAGCCATGAGTATAAGAATGAAGTTATCCAAAGGTTGACTGATAGTATTTAATATAGGAGGGACAAGATTTAGTCTGTGTATCTGTCTGTGTGTTTATCTATCTATCCATCTATCTATCTATCTGTGTATCTATCTATTATCTATATATCTTTTCTCATCTGTGCCTTTTAGGTCTATACCTTATAAATGTTATTTCAACAATCTTATTTATTAAAATTGAAGTTTTTCTTTTTCTGGATTTCTTTTTCTTTAGATCTCACACAGTTTTTTTTTTTTTTTTTTAATACTGGATGAAACTCACTGCTCTATCTTGCTCATTTTAGCTCCCTTCCCCTTACATTCAGAATTATTTAGATCCTTTCTCCACATAGGAAATCTCTCAACTTTCTTTGCAATATATCTTTGGGCCGGCCCTCCTTCAGGAAAGGAGCATATGCTAAATGTTTCCCTGCATCCTCCTATTGAAAATTATTCTGAGCTTCTGTGTGTTGGGGAGACAGCTAAGGGATGGTGATTGGATACTGTTGTCAATTATTTCTTGATTGCTTCCCTCGTGAATTAGTTCCACTATACTATCAGATGTAATGGAGATAATTTTGCACTTTCATTACTGATAGTTGGATGATCTAGCTGAATTATAATTAATTTTGTCGTATTTTTAAAACATAGAGTTGATTTTAACATAATTAAACACATGTTGACTGTAGAAATAATTTTTAACAGATGATTGTTTTCTGTCAAATTCCATAAGTAATTTGAGGTGTATGATTTCATGATATTTACTAAACAATGTTATTAAAATATTATTAGCATATATTTTAATATATTGCTTTTTAAAGAAAGTCTCATTTTAAAATATTTTGTTACATATATGTGTGTATATATGTATATATATATACACACACAAAGGATTAAACTTCGTCTAGGAATCCCAATTGTGATGAATTTGCAGTTATACAGTTTTGCCATTGCATGTTTGCATATATGTATGTGCATGAGTGTATGGGTCTGCGTGTGTGTGTGAAAAGAGGTGTAATAATGATACTTTTGTTGTGGCATAAAGGAGCTAATTGTTTCCTCTAACATCTAAATAGAAGGTCAAATTTTACTTCACATTGTCTCTCTGGAAGATTTAGATATATGAAGGGCAGAGATTCTTCTGTTAATTTACAATATTCCAGGAGAACTTACGTCTTTATAGCAGCTGGGTGGAGGGATAAACATCAAATTATAACAGGAATAATGCATTATTATAGATTCTTTAAAAACAACTGTCCAAAGTTTGCCAAGTCATTCACCTACATAAGCCAGACATAAGCGTAAAATGACGGATTGAATTATCTTTTCCCCTAACTGACGACAGCTGCAAGGTTTTTTTGTTACTATTTTAATAATTATGTATAACTTGATTTGCCTCAAGTCAAGTACCATGGTTAAGCATAAAGCGTAAGACTTTGATTAAGAACAGTTTTAGAGATTACCCTTTTTACTTTGCCTTCTTCCTGGCAACTGATTTCTTGATTGTACTTGATCATCATTACCACAGTTATCTCCTGATTGTTTTTTTTTTTTTTTTTCTTCATTTATTCTTTCTATTTTTATCCTAAATTATAGCAAGATGGTGACTAGAGATGTAATGGGGGCATTTATGATACCCGCATTACTGACAGCTGGGGAGTAGCCTAACATCGATTAACATACTTAAATATTTAAAATATATGCTTTGTAAAACTGAGTATTAATTTTATGACTTTGATATGTACATTGAGTATAAAAACAATTTTGTCTTACCAATTGTCTTACCATCTTAAAAATCATAACTAAATTTTTATGGGACATAGAGATTAAACCTTTATCTAAAGGCAATTAATGCCCTGCATCTGTAGTAACGAAGATTTTCATGGTTTATTAATCTCACAGTATGCTAGAATTTAAACATTTCTCCTTTATATGTGCTCATTCACATTGGAATGTGATACTCCTTCAGTATTGTCTTAAAGGACAAATGCAGGCAAAAATAAATGAAATGTAATAAATATATCCTAGGAATGCAGCAAAATATTCCATTACGAATAATGTCATACATTTGATACCTTTATGCTCATTCCATTCTCTTAGGTATTTGTTGCTCTTTACACTTCCCCGAAATGAGATTGAGATCAGTAAAAATAATGATCTTTAAACAGGCAAAATATATGAAAGTTCTAGGGTGAAATTATTATTATTTGTTTAGATTTTATTTATTGATTTGAGAGAGAGAGTCAGAGAGCACAAGCAGAGCGTGAGGACAGAGGGAGAGGGAGAAGCAGACTCCCCGCCGAGCAGGGAACCTGATGCGGGGTTCGATCCCAGGACCCTGGGATTTTGACCTGAGCCAAAGGCAGACGCTTAACGGACTGAGCCACCCAGGCTCCCCTAGGGTGAAATTATTTTGATTAATTTATTTAAACTAAAAAACAAAAATTCACCCATTTCCCACTCCCCCTTCCCCATCTCCTACCTCTGACAACTATGAATCTATTCTATGAGCTTCTTCAGTCATTTATTTATGTTTTAGATTCTGCATGTAAGTGAGATAATATGATATTTGTCTATCTCCGTATGGCTTATTTAACTTACTATGGTACCCTCAGGGTCCATCCATGCAGTCTCAAATGTCAAGATTTCACTCTTTTTTATGGCTGAATTATATATATAAATTTCTTTATCTGTTCATCCATTGATGCACACTTAGGTTGTTTCCATATCTTGGCTACTGTAAATAAGGTTGCAGTGACCATAGGGGAGCATATATCTTTGCAAGTTAATGTTTTTGTTTTTGCTTTCTTTGGATAAAACCCAGAAGTAGAATTGCTGGATTGTATGGTGGCTCTATTTTAATTGTTTGAAGAACCTCCATAGTGTTTTCTATAGTGGCTGCACCAATTTACATTCCCATCAGTAGTGCACAAGGGCTCCCTTTTCTGCATCCTTGCCAGAGTTTGTTATTTCTTGTCTTTTTGATAATAGCCATTTTAACAGTTGGGAGGTGATACTCATTTTGGTTTTGATTTACATTTCCCTGGTAACTGGTAATATTTAGCATCTTTTCATGCACCTGTTGGCCATCTGTATGTCCTGATGGTGCTGCAGGAAAATAGACAATGAGTCATGGCCACCTCAGGAGCAAGATGCTGGCCCAAACCAGCAGCGACCTAACAGACAAGGGGAATTGATGGGGGGGGGGGGGTTGCTGGGAGCTACTGGAGTCTGAGGATCAAATCCTAAAGCATTCCACCATGAAGAGGCCAAAGAGATGAGGATAAACCAGCAAAGAAACTAGGAAGGAGTAGCCAGTGAGGAAGGAGAAAAGCGAGGAGAGTGACTTTCTGGAAGTGAAGCAGGAAGGTGTTTCTAGCCTAAGAGAGTAATCAACTGTGTTAAATATTGCTGAGAAGTAGAGTAAGATAAAGGTGAAGTCCTTAGTAACTTTAGCAACAGCAGTTTTGATGGTATGGTGATGATTGAAGTGCTCTTAGAATGAATTCACAGAGAACGGACCAGGAGAAATTGGAGTTTCTGAGTATAGGAAGCTTTTTGAACCAGTTTTTCTTTGTGTATTCTTTGGTAAAATAAAATAGAAAAATACGGCAGTAGCTTGAGGGAGAATTGGGGTAAAGGAATTGTCTTAGATGAGAAATACAGTAGCGTGTTTGGTTGTTGCTTCAAATAATACAATGAAAGGAGGAAAAGTGATGAAAGTGAAAGAAAGAAAGGGAATAACTTTTGAGAGAAGGATTCTTTGAATAGGCGAGAGGGGAAGGAATTTGGTTTGCCATTAGAGGTCTAACATGGAAGAGCCTACAAGGTATCATTAGGACAAAGAAGAAAACAGGTATCTGGGAATGGATACTTCACGGGTGTAAATGTGTGGTTTTGGGGTTGGCAGAAGTGTTTTGTTGTTGTTTGCTTGGTCCGTTTTTTCAGTCAAATGGGAAGCAAGATCATCAGCTGAGAGTGAGGATGAGCAAGGAAGGATTGGAGAAGAAAGAAGAAATCAATGTAGTGATTTAGGACAGGGTCTGCAAACTGAGGCATATATGAACTTTCCAGTGGGGATGAGATCACAGATCATTTGTAAAAAATCACTTTCAAAATCCTCTTGTTTATGGCATTTTACCCTAAAATTGATCTGCCTAAGAGTGTTTCTTCTCACCTCTCCTTTCATTGCCTCTACCATGTGCCTCCATCCCTTTTGGATCCACTATGTTTCATGGCTCCTGGGTGAAGAAGGCTTGGACACAAAACAAAATAATAAATTTAAAATATCATCACTCGAATTAAGAAAGTGAACGATTCCAACATTTAAGTAATAAGCCCTTTTGTGAATCAAGTGTTTTCCAGGTTTTTTGCTTTTATCACAATTGAAGAAGGACCTAATCAATTTTACAGCTGTTAATTAATAATTGTTTTTTGCCATATAGCATTATGTGATTTTTGGCGTTATTAGGGGTTTGATAAACTGACAGACATTCCTATAACAAATCTCTTTCATTCCTATTTACTTATTTATTCTTAAAATTTATAAGAAGGTAAGGAAGAATAGAAATGGTATTTGACTCAAGCTATTTTTAGCAGTAATATCAATCCATTGATACATATACAAATCAGAAAACAAAATCAGAAAAAAAGTTAAAATTTGCTTTATGTCTATACTGTGATAGAGTTCAATAAAATTACATATTTATATTTGATAATTACTAATTATATATTTATATATTTTGATAAATTGTAGAATACTAATAATTATACTGAGTCCATGTAGCAGAAAAAATTAATACTTAAAGCTTAGTGGTCCCCAAATTAATTTAGATACATAAGCCATGTTCTGTTTCAGATAAATAATATATATTTATTGTTTACCAGAAATTATATCATGTGCAACTATTTTCATTTACAAAAAAAATTTAAATTTCATCTTAGAAATTTGGTAGGAGTACAGAACTTTAAAAAATGATTTTAGAAGAGTTACAAACAAAAGAGCTTGTGGAAAACTGGTGGAGAGTTGCAGAGAGCAGGCACTAGAGAAATAAAGTTGCCAGGCAGAACAAAAAAACTTATTTGAGATTGAGGTTGAATTTTAAAAAAGCTTATTCAGCATGGTTGTGTGTGTGTGTGTGTGTATGTTTTCCCATCATATTCAGTTGCATAGAGAACCAAGATGGAATAGAAATAGCACTGTATTTTACCAGGTGTGTGTGGCCAAGGAATTGAGGGTATGTACAATGAAGTGATATAATGATGAACTATGGAATTTATGCAGAGGATAGAGGTGGATGGGGAATACGGAAAAAACTGATTTTGTCAAAGGATGGTAGGTCTCTTCAGGGTGGAAAAACTGTTTCAATCTGTGTCTCACTTATAATGAGTGTTTGAAGATTGGAATGTCTGAAATTGCAGTATTGGTTGGATTGCAGTTATTATCCATGAGGTTATGATTTTATATTATTTTTTCCCCACTAGAACTCAAGCTCCATTAGGGCAGGGCTTTTTATTTTTTATTTATTTTATTTTCTTCTTTTGGTCCTCTCTCACCATCTGCTATACTCCTAGAGCCTATAACTTTACCTGATGGATTTGGATAAGCTGAACAATAAACCATTGTTGGATGGAGGAATGTCAAGTGCACAACCACAGGAAAGAATGATTGAGATGGGATGGATAAAAAGATCATTCAAGGATATTGGGTTTAAGAACCAGAGAGGCATGAAAGAGAATTTGAATAAATCAGGAAGCCAAATCTTCTAAACATCCAAAAAATCTTTAGAAAACACTTTAAACTTGTGTAATGTGTATATATATACATATGCAAATATATTTATATTTTTGTATTAATATGTAACTCATAGTTGATTTCTGCAGTCATCAAAAAATCCATACAAGAAAATAGACAAATAAAAAATATATTTTTTTAAAAAATTGAGGTTTGTGCAATGATATTTATATATCCACACAAGAAAGAGGCACATAGTGTAACTTTTTAAAATTGAGGTTTATGCAGTGATATTTAGAAATCCTTGTTGATTATATTATTTGGTGATACCGTAGTTAGATTTTCTATCTTATAAATATTGTCTGGCCTCGTTTGTGAGCGTCCATTATTTTTGCACACCTCATATAATAAGTCATTAAGATTTTCAACATTTGAATATTTTTGAGGGTTCTGTATACCTTTATTTTTTATGTATTATCAGATCACCACTGGGCTAGTGGTGATCTAGTGATTAAAATTATTTTTGCATATACCTTTCTTCTCTCACTCAACTGAGAACTCTTACAGTTTTTATTGTGTCTCTTTTGTCTCCTGTACTGTTTATACAATAAAATAATAATAATAACTGCAAAAATACTTTTACCACACTTATCAATTCTAGACCATAAACCTAAACACTTTACAGATACTAGCTTATTCTAGTCTCACAAGTGTATGTGATAGGTTCTGTTATTTTTTTTAACAAATGGGGGAAAAAATGAGACAAAACGTAAGTGAATAACTTGGTTAAGATCATAAAATATGGCAGAATTAGAATTTAAGCCCAGAGTGTCAGGCTTCAGACTATACTTTTAATAACACTATACTGCCTCTATAAAGTTCAGAACTAATAGTTTGTAATCAACAGTGGTAACAGAAAAAGCAATTATTGAATTGATTTTTTTCTTTGAGTAAGTATTTAATAAATGCCTATATTGCTAAGCACTCTGGTTTCCAATTAATAAAACTGAAATGGTTCTTCCCTTCATGGAGCCTAGAATCCAGTGATAAAAGTACAAATATAATTTGCTCATATAGTTGAGAATTGTAAATGCCAAGAACAAATAGGAAGATGTCATGAGATGCTATAAAAGATATGGTCTTTTTTGGACTATAGGTAGGGTCAAGCTGAGGCTTGAATCACAGTGAGGAGCCATCCAGGTGATTAATGAGGGAAGAGTTCCAGGTAGAAGAAATAGTACGTGAGAAGGCCAGGATTCCTGGAACTAAGAAAGAAAGTGTATCACTTAGTTCTAAACAGGAAACAGCATGCTGAAACTTAGGTTATTTCGATGGCAGGTTATTTATAAAGAGACTGATTGCAAAGGTGTAGGCTGAATATAGGGGTCACTTATAGAATGATGCAAGAACTCGAGCTAAGCATTAGTGGAGCTTTTACTATCCCAAACCAAAAGGGGGAAACAGGTTGCTGGAGTTGGGAGAGAGAGGATGGTGTAGGGCGGATCTCCTTGTGAGGGCAGTGACCCTCAGTAAGGGATACAGCCAGCCAGAGCAATCCTAAAGAGAAGGAGAAAGGAAAATAAATGTTGGGTAACACTTTACCACCTACTTTCCAAACTCCTAATGGGGCTGGCTCTCCATTGCCTGAATACTATCAAAGGAATGTGCATGGGAATATGATTATTCCTACTCAGTTAAGCCTCTGGGGGCAGAGAGCATAGTGAAAAAGCAGGAGAGAGTGTGCGAATCATCTGCTCGATTTTTTGGCAACTACCTGATCAACCCTTGTATTTAGGTCACGTTACGGAATTTGTCTCTTATTTCAGGAAAAATGGTGAGCCTTTGAAATGACCTTTTGCTTTGAAATGGGGAGCCGGAGAAATTGTTGTTAAAGTTCTGACACCAGTTTCCAATGTGGGGAGTGGGGGATTTCTCCACACCAGTCAGCAAATCTGATACCAGTTGGATGTCCTACAATTCAGCTAAATTCTGACACTGTCTACCTGTGGATTGCATCATATCCTACAGGTTAAGGGCTCAATCCTACAAGGCTGACCCTGCCCCCATGTCAGACACCTGCTGCAAGCCCAGGATGTCACCTGTGCTTCTGACCAACCAGCTGTAAATCAGAGGTTCCATTGAACCTCTGGGTTGGGTTAAATTAATTTGGTAGAGTGGCTCACAGAACTTAGAGAAACATTTTACTTACTAGATCACCAGTTTGTTATTAGAATATACATCAGGAAGAACCAAATGGAAGAGTTGCTTAGGGAGCGGTATGGGGAAAGGATATGGAGCCTCTATGCACTCTCTGAATGCAGCAGTCTCCCCAAATATCCACATGTTCACTGACCTGGAAGTTCTCCTAACCTAATCCTTTTAGGTTTTTATGGAGGTATACTACATAGGCACAGTTGGCTAAATCATTGGCCATTGGTCATTGAATTCAGTCTTCATCCTCTCCCCCTCCCTGGAGGTTTTGTGGTAAGACTGAAAGTTACAGCCCTCTAATCACATACTTGGCTCCACTGGCAACTTTAGGTTACCAGTTCCCATCCTTAGGTTACCTAGGGGCTTTCCAAAAGTTACCTCAAAAGACACCTTTGCCAGTCTCATCTCTTAAAGAATTCCTAGGGTTTTAGGAGCTCTAGTCCAGAGATGGAGACAAAGACCAAACATATATTTCTAATCATAAATCACAATATCACAGTTGTGATCAGATCCGTATTTAAAAAAAAAAATCATTTGGGCTGTTCAAGTGGCTTGTTGGAGAACTGCAGATGGGAGAATGTATAGATTGGAGAGATGGGGGCTTTGGAAGGGCAAGACCAGAAATGGGGGTAGGAAAAACAAAGTTATTTGATAATACATGTGGTAGTTCCAATTAGCGTAGTTGCAGATCTTTTTTGAAGGTATAATTAATAAGAGTTGATGATAGTTTAGGTGAATAGGTTGAATTAAAGTGTCACAGTGACTCATGTATTGTGTATCTGACTTGTGTAACTGGGTAGATGGTGGTGCCGTGAACTGCCATAAGAAAAATTATTTTATTAGCAGAAGGGGACAGGGAGATTAATCAAGCATTCTGTTTTAGACATGAAATATTCACGTGGAAGTGTTAACAAGTTGAAAATACAAGACTAAATCAGTGTGGTCAAGAGGCATGCATTTGGGAGTGTTCTGTAAATAGACTTAAAGCTATGTAATGATGATATAATTTAAAGGAAGAGTGTAGTAAGGGACCAGAAGGGAGACAGAACTAAGCCCTGTAAAACCTGAATATTTAGAGAAGGCATGCTAGAGAGGGAGTAAGCAAAGGAATCCATATGCTAGCACTGAGCCTAGCACTTCTATGTAAGTCATCCCACTTAGATTACAATAATTTTATGAAGTAGGTATAATAATACTATCAATGGGGATCTGAGAATCAGATTAGTCAACTTGGCTATATTTTTTCCTCACTCCAAAACTAATGCTTTCCTATGACAAAGGGTTGTTGATTGTAAGTGATGAATGGTTATTAAAATGAAGTCAACATCTTTGTAGAAGTGATGGTAAAAAGAGGGGATATGAGTGAGGGGAGTCATGTTAAGCACACCTTAATCCATACATCACCCCAGTTATAATTAACTAACCTTGTTTTCCCTGATGATATGGTTTTCCATCTTTTAAATGGGGTTAACCCATGCAACCCATGCAAACCTACTTTAAAATAGATCTTGTCATGCAGTTACCACAAATTTGGTTTTACTACCTAATGGGTAGAAAATTAATTTAATCCCCAAGCTACATTTATGAAGAGTTTTGGTACTGATCTCCAACAACTCATTCCTAATAACTGGGCATATAATTTATTAACAGAGACTAGAGAGTGGTGTTTGAAATGTACAGTTGAAAACAAGTCTTGACATTTAAATCTCATCACATAAAAATATGAAATCCATTATTTTCTATTAGGATATCAACAATAGCACTTTAAACTACTTTGGTAATGACTGCACTTTCATAATCAGTCCATTAACTACAAGATAACTGTTATGAACTCAAATATGTGTCCATAATGATCTGTAAGTGCTTCCACTAAAGCATCCATCTATACTTGGGGGGAGGAAGTACCTTTCAATTTGTAATAACACAGTGATTGTGATAAGTCCTGAGTAGAAAATGTTAATGAATACATGATTTTGTCTTGATTTGAGGTGTTAGGATAGAAAACTTTGTAATCTTAACATTCCACAGTCTGCAAGCAGTTCTGGATACTGCATTTTTGCCATGTGAAAATCATTTATACATTTTTAATACCATATTTACATTGTTAACCTACAAAGGCTAAAAATTTATATTAGGAAATATAAGTAGGATGTCTTTATATTTGTCTGCACGCTTTATGGTATTAGGTCAGACACGTTTACATAGACAGTATTTGAACCATTTGTTACCATTAAATACCACATATTTGTACTAAGGGAGGATAAGCAGTAGAATTATTTTTTGAAATATTTGCTCAGAGGCAAGGATAGAGTTTATGTTTTAGATTTCTGATTCAAGCATTTTTATCTACTCATTTTTAAGTTTATAGTCGATTTTCTTTCCTTTCTTCCTTTTTTTTTTTTTTTCCATTTCTGATTGAAGTTGCGCTTTGGAAGTACCTTTTACATTCTCTATCCAGTCATTCTACCTTCTATGTTTTAGCCACTCTTCTAGTTCTTGATGATAATAGCTTTAAAAAAAAAAAGTCTTCAATTTCATGATGTTACAGCAAATCGAGCATGGAATATAACACGTGTATATAAGTACATTTTAAAGTAGCTTTTTTATTCTAATGTTGTTGTTATAAAACTGTTATCTGGGGGCACCTGGGTGGCTCAGTCTGTTAAGCGTCTGCCTTTGACTCAGGTCATGAACCCAGGGTCCTGGGATCAAGTCCCACGTCTGGCTCCCTGCTCAGTGGGGAGTCTATTTCTCCCTCTCCCTCTGCCTTTCTCCCTTGGCTTGTGCTCTCTCTCTCTTACTCTCTCTCTCAAATAAATAAAATCTTAAAAAAATAAATAAATAAAACTGTTATCTAGCAAAAAATCCAGGATGGTATAGTTGATTAACAATAAGTTATGTTAAATAGTCTAATAATTTAGAACTTCTTAGAATTGATCATGTTGACACAAGTTGAAACTTGACATTTATAATGTATAATCCCCAAAACAAGTATTACAGAGAAAAGGATAAAAAATGATATGTTTACAAAGTGGCATCAATTAATTAATGAGATATTTTCAAAGTGTTGTTAATACATTATACTCTGAAGTTTATTACAAATTTTTAATTTCTAAATAAAGCTGATTTTACCATATAACATTGAGAAAAATAATCTGACTACACTAAATGATACTTATGATGCTTAATGTTAGTTTTTGGCTTTGCCAGAATCAGACTTAAAATACTAGTTTTGATAGTGAGATGCTGTTGATAGCACTTTTATCAAACCATAGCAGACGTTGAGGAGTTATAACTCTTGGATTAATACTTTAGGAGCAAAAGAAATTTACGTTTCATTAATGTTAAATTATTTCAGAACATTTCTGTTCTGCCAATACAGATGAATCCAAGAAAGTTAAGATCATCTTAACACATGCTATTTAAAAACTAAATTTTCTTTGAAGTGAAGACTGTACATTGATTTGTTTTAAAATGTGTGGTGCAGTGGTTATGGTATAAACTCTAAAATTATACAGTTTTCAGTATGAATTTTTGTGCAGGTTTGAGCATCTGAAAGCTCCATTTTCCTCTTGTGTCAGATGAGATATAAATACTGCTTATGTCATAGGTTAAGCTAATATTACATGAGATAACCTATGTTAACCTTTGATAACAGTGCTGGGCACAAAATTAGCCTTTAATAAATGCTAGTTATTACTTTTAAGTTATTTTTTATTATATAATATATTTTAATATATAATAATATTAATAATATAATATTTTATATTATTTTAATAATATATTATACTATTTTAATAATATAATTATTTGAAAGAATATTAAGAAAATAGCTATCCTTTTTCATATGAAATTTACACAAATAAATCAGTTTCAGATTATATTATATAGGTAGCATGGAATCTTCTGTCACCTATAAGGGCTTTATGGATGTTAATGTCAGAAGAACCTTAATCAGTTGGTTCTCAGTTGGTTTTATTGACATTTTGATTATGCATTATCTTTCCAGCTTCTTGCTCACTTCCTTCCTAAACATCAAGGTCCTTCAGGACCATATCTTGTTTATGATAGCATTCCCAACATTTAATATATTTCCTCTTACATATGAATGAATTAATAAGAAATTCCTCAAATTTATTTTAACAACATAAAAAGAAAGCCTTTCTCCTTAATGGTAGATCAAATGTGTCATATTCTTTTATGAAGGATACTGATACACTATATCTTAAAAGAACACTTGGGAACAAAAGAAATAAGAACAAATGGTCTAAAGGCAATATTTATTAAAATATATAGGTGAGTAAAAATGCATGATTTTTACCTTATGGGAAAACGAATATGAAAGATGAAAGCTAGTTTTAGCATAATAATTTATAATCATTGCCATCATCTAAAAATCTGAAAAGCACTCTAGTAATTGATTCCTTTCATTTAATAGACTTAACTCTGGTGAAAACAAAAGTTCAGTTTCCTCTCTGATTCTCTTTGCTTTTAACAGAAAAAAAAAAATGTTCTTCTATAGTTCCCAATCTGTTGCTATCATAATCTAACATATATAAATGTATACCTATACCAATAACAGACTTAAGAAACATCTTTAATTAAAAAAAAATCATGACCTAATATACTATTAATGAAAAAGGAAACACTGACAAAAGGACAAGTTGGGAAGAATATGGTTATGATAATGCTTGTCTTTGCTGGTAAGAGCACTGAGGGAACGTTATGAGTTTACAAAATGAGCCTAGTGAAAAAAGGGATTTGGCACAATTCGTGTGATGGAAAAGTACATATTTACCTTAATTTTCACTCTTGTTGCTCACCACCCATAAACTTTTTGCCCTCAGGAACAGGATGAGCCCTCTGAAACATAACTGTCTCCTGGAGAGCACAATGTATGAATGGCTTATTGCAGTAAGGGAAATGAAATGGTAACCATAAAACTAAATTGTAGTCATGAAAGAAAGTAGATGGAAACTCATTCCTCTCTGCAGGTTAGAGATAGAAGCACTGCAGGATTCATTTTTTAGACCAAACAGTCTTTTCTTTCTTTGAGTACAGTGGGGAAAAGGAAAAAAAACAAAACAAAACAAAACAAAACAAACCAACAACAACCACCAAAAAAAATTTTTTTTGACTTATTTTCTCTATGTTCTCTTTTGCAAGTGTTATTTTTCTTCTCACATATGAGTTTTGGGCTTTTCTGAAACAGGAAGCATTAATTTAAGCCTAAGAGAATGTTGGCCAAGATAGTATTTGAAGTAGAAATCACTCCCTATTTCTTGAGAATTTCTTCTATTCAGAATCAGGCCAACCCGAGTGGCTACTCCTTTTTAGTCTTCATCATTGACCCCTTTTCCCATGTCCTTCCTTAAATGTTAATTGTCTATAATGGAACTGTTTTTTTGTTTTTGTTTTTTCTTTTTGTCTACTTTCTAAATATTCTTCCTGTTGCCTAATCAGGGTTTTTTGGTTTTTTTTTTTGTTGTTGTTTGTTTGTTTTGGTTTGGTTTAAAACCTCTAGTGAAAACTCCAAAATCTGGTTCCATTTTCTATCATTGATGTTCAAACCTTATTTCCAGTTTTCCACACATACAAACCTGCACTGATTTTTTGCTTACTTCCCTACACTTCCTCTTGCTTCTATATTCCCAGTTGTGGTAAATAACATCATTATCTAACCAATCTCCCGAACTAAAAATTCTGGTTACACAGGTCTCTTTCTTACTCCCACATCTTAGCCTATAAATTACCAACTCTTATAGATTCTAATACAGAATTTCTCTTCTAATCAAAGCTTTTATGTGTCACAGCTTCAGGTCATGCATTCATCATTTTCCTCCCATGTTATTGATCCGTCTCCTAACTGAGCTCCCTGCCGCTTTCCTCAACCAATACAGATAATGAGTCTGGTATCAGTTATCTACTGAAATCCAGTTTGGCTCTGTTATTCTTTGCTAAATATCTCCACATGGTTCTACTAACTATAGTCCCAAGTCTAAACCCCACCATACTTCTAAGTCTAGACCTGAACTTTCTCTCCAGCCTCAATTATAACTCTTCCCCTCCAAGGATGCCATAGCCTATGTTCCTGTATAGAAATTTCTTCCCATTTTCTGAGCCTGCCATCTCATAATCTTTCCCTATACTTTTTCTTCCATCTGAAATGCTTTTCTTTCTTAAATTTAATACCTGGTAAATTCCTATACATTCTTTAAGACACAGCATAAATATTACCCCTTTGTGAAGACTTTCCTCACACCCTATTTTATGCTCCATTATAGAATATAACACATATATTATAATTTTTTGTTTATAAATATTCCCTTATAAGAAAATGGCTTTTCTGATTATGGAAATTATATTTTTATGTTTTCTGTATATGATATAGCATAATATAATTTTAAAGTAGGTATCACTTAAATATGAATTGAATGATTATGTTCTATTATTACCTTAAATAGTCTATTAATTGGAATGGGTTTACAATTTCTGTGATATTATTGGGTGCCTGTTTTAACATATTCTAATTTTAACTCCTATAATAAGTTAGCCCTCACCTTTAGCTTTATTCCTGCTGTAAGCTTGATAGTCAACCTGTCATTAGATTAGGGACATTATAATGATCTCTTGGTCAAAATATATTGGTTTGGAGTCAAGAATGGCAGACTCTAATTATTATTACTGCTATTGTAAGCCAAGTATTTTATTAAATACTTTAAGCATTTACCCAATAATTCTTAAAATAGTACTATGAAATAACCGATATACTCACTTTATTAATTAAGTAAATGAGAATTGAATAAATGGTTTAAGTTTATGTATTAGTAACTGACAGAGCTGGGAAACAGACTCACATATCAATCTGATAACATAAGTGCCAATAATGTAGACAATTCAGCACCAGTTTAAAATTGTTTCTGGTTTTGTTGTGACTCAATACATAATTAAATTAACTGGCCCTATCCTTTCTTTCTGTTATCTAGCTTTTATTATATTTTTAGTCATCCTCTTAGAATTGATTTGTTGGCAAATAAATGATGGTATTTTCACATCTTTGACATGTAATAAATGTTATAACACATATACAGTTGTATATATATAACTGTATTAACAGAAATAGTATAGTATTCAAGATTGTTTTTATTGCTTTCATGTTTCTTGGTGGCATTTAGAGGTAAAATAGAAAGATGCCCAAGTTCTGGGATTTAGGAACTTTAAGTTCCAGGTTTGGTTCTACTTCTACTAGCAGTTTAACCTTGGGCAAGTCAGTTTCATCATCCAGATGAAATGAGACAATTTTCATAATTACCCAAATCCTAAATTATAATGGATCTGGAAGGTCTAAAAGTCTTTCCAAATGTTTGTAGGAGAATCAGGAAAAAAAGGAATAACTGAAAAATCACTATAAAATGCCAGGGATAATCATTATATACCTATAATCACAAATTCATAATGTCTACAGTGTTAAGCTAAAGATGCCAATATCTGAATAGCATGGTCCATGTTCATGAAGCTGAAAATCTAGCTGGAGGTATGGGACAGATTTTTAAGATATACTTAGCAATTTGAAACATTATATGTAGTTTTCCAAAAGATAAGAGCTCAACAGGACCCGGTTAAAAAAACAAACAAATAAACAAAACCCAAAAACCAACACATTTATTTATGAGAATAGAGGAAGAACTTTTTCGTCTGGGCCAAGCTAGGAAAAAATTATGGGAATGAATAAACCAATTTTTATCCTTTTGCCTGAAGTCTTTAAAAGTGGGACACTTTCTTTATAAAGTAAAGATATTTTAGAAACTTGATTAGAATTAAGCTTCTTTGAGGGAAATAACAAATCTTTCAACTGATAAGGAAAACTTCAGACCTGTTTTCCAGGGAGATAAGGCTTAATTCTCACCACAGCAAGCTGTCATTTAGTGTCCAGTGGGTAGCCTAAGGGAAGACAGCTGGAGCAGAGCAAGCTGGTAAAGAGTGGGGTATAGCTTCCAGAACACAAGCACTGTTGTGTCTAATTCTTGTATTTTTTGGTGTGAAGCTTGAATTTATTACTACGGAAATCAGACCAATGAAATTCAGCTTCCTTTTTTGTCCTCATGTGCTCTTATTGTTCCTATAACTCTTTTAATTCTTTAATTTTGTTACTTTTTAAAAATATTTTATTTATTTATTTATTTATTTATTTATTTATTTATTTATTTGAAAGAGAGAGAGAGAGACACACACACACCGACACACCGTGTGAGCAGGGGGAGGGGGAGCAGCAGAGGGAGAGGGATAGAATGTCAAATAGATCCTGCACTGAGTGAGGAACAATTTTTTTTTGGGGGGGGGTTGTGGATCCCATGACCCTAAGATCATGACCTGAGTTGAAATCAAGAGTCTGATGCTTAACCGACTAAGCCACCCAGGCACCCCTTGTTACTCTTTTTTAAATCTGCCAAAATATAACTGCCGATATTAGAGTATCTAGTTATCGTGACACAAAAGAGAGTTGAAAGCAAAAAAAAAGATATGAAGTTGTGCAAATGATTGAAAAGTTCTACAATAATATTCCTATTATGCTAGACAGTTAAAATAAAACCTGTATTTTTAATGTTTCAATTTAATTTAAAAATTTAAAAATTTGAGTATAGTTGACACAGTGTTTTATTAGTTTCAGGTGTACAACATAAGGATTCACAGCTGTATACTCACTACAAGTGTAGCTACCATCTGTTCCCATACAGCACTATTACGATATCATTGACTATGTTCCCTATGCTGGGCTTTTTATTCCTCTGACTTATTCAAGTCAGATTAAGAAGGACAGATACCATATGATTTCACTTATATGTGAAATCTAAAAAACAAAACAAATGAATAAACAACCAAACAATAGGCAGAATCATACATATAAATACAGAGAACAAACTGATGGTTGCCAGAGGGAAGGGGGATGAGAGGATGGGCAAAATGGGTGAAGAGGAGTGGGAGATACAGGCCTTCAGTTATGGAATGAATAAGTCATGGAAATAAAAGGCAGAGCTTAAGGAATACAACCAACAATATTGTGATAGCAATGTAATGGAACAGATGTAGCTACACTTGTGGTGAACATAGAATAAGGTATAAACTTGTCACATCACTAAGTTGAACACCTGAAACTAATGTAACATTGTCAGCTATACAACCACAAACAAAAACAAAACTGTAAAAAAAAAAAAAAAAGGTACAAAGTGAATCTGGGAAGTTGTCAAAGCAGCATATACAGCATTTCCTCCTCATGTTAATGGAAATTATATTATGCATACTTTCTCAATATATAAAGGAATATCATACTTTTAATTAAGGGCAGCTAAAGAAGTGAGAAAACTATAGATACTATCTGAAAACTGTCAAATGAATGTTTTAAAATACTAAGTAGGCATCTTAACTAAAACATCGAAAGTGTTAAACTCTATCTAATTATATTTGGCTATGTGTTAATATAGGTGCCATGAACATGAAAAGTAAATATTTTTTGATGATGATTTAATCGTTAAGAGACTGCAGGAATAAAAGATCTGAAAGTTGTAGGCATGTAAAATTTGAAATGAAGACAATTTAAGTTGTTGCAAGAAAAACATACAAAACATTCACTTTAAGACAGAAGTGCAGCAAGATCATATATACTTTTTCTTTATCCATTTGTCTCTTGAGGGATATTTACGTTTCTTCTGTATTTTGGCTATTGTAAATAATACTACAATAAACATAGGAGTTACATGTCTTTTTGAATTAGTGTTTTTGTTTTCCTTGGTAAATACCCAATAGTGGAATTACTGGAACATATGGCATTCCAATTTTAACTTTTCAAGGAAAAACTGTACTGTTTTCCATAGTGGTTGTACCCATTTACCTTCCCACCAGCAGTGCATAAGAGTTCCTTTTCTTCCACGTCCTCACCAATACATGTTATTTGTTGTCATTTGATTTTAGCCATTCTAACTGGTGTAAGGTGATAGCTTATAGTCATGACTTTCATTTCCCTGATGATTAGTGATGTTGAGCATCTTTTCATTTGTCTGTAGGCCATCTGCATGTCTTCTTTGGAGAAATGTCTGTTCAGGTCCTCCGCCCATTTTTCAATTGGATTTTTTTTTTTTCTGGTATTGAGTCATGTAATTTCTTTATATATTTTGGATATTAACCCCTTATTGGATATATATTTTGTAAATATCTTCTCCCATTCAGTAAGTTGTCTTTTTGTTTTGTTGATGGTTTCCTTTGCTATGCAAAGCTTTTTATTTTGATGTAGTTCCAGTAGTTTATTTTTGCTTTTGTTTCCCTTGCCTCAGGTGACATATTCTAGAAAAATGTTGTTATGGCTTATGTCAGAGTAATTACTGCCTGTGGTCTCTTCTAGATTTTTTATGGTTTCAGATCTCACATTTAGGTCTTTAATCCATTTTGTGTTTATTTTGTGTATGGTGTTAGAAAGTGATCCAGTTTCATGCTTTTACATGTAGCTGTCCAGTTTTCCCAGTACCATTTTTTGAAGAGACTGTCTTTTCCTCATTGTATATTCTTGCCTCCTTTGTATTAGATTAGTTAATCATATAATCTCCCTGATGAATATAGTGCAAAAATCCTCAATAAAATATTAGCAAACTGCATACAGCAAGATATTTCAAAGATCATTCACCAGGATCAGGTGGATTTACTCCAGGGATGCAAGGATGGCTCAATATTTGCAAATCAATCAGCATCATATACCATATTGACAAAATGGAGGATAAAAATCATGTGACCATCTCAACGGATGCAGAAAAAGCATTTGACAAGATTCAACATCCATTCATGATAAAAATCTCAACAAATTAGAGTTAGAGGGGACATACCTCAACATAATAAAGTCCATCTATGAAAAACCCACAGCTAATATCATATCAGTGGTGAAAAACTTAAAGCATTCCCTCTAAGGTCAGGAAAAAGACAAGGATATCCTCTCTTGCCACTTTTATGCAACATGGTACTGGAAGTCCTAGTCACAGCAATCAAAAAAGAAAAAGAAATGAGTCACCCATATTGGTAAGGAAGAAGTTGAATTGTCATTATTTGCAGATGACATGATAATATACATTGAAGATTCTCTCTTTGCTTTTGATTTACACTCTGATTCTATTGTATTGGATTTGGTTAGCCAAGCAAAACAGATGCCTTAACTCATGTTGGTATATTATTTAAGATAAAAAAAATAACAATAGAGAAACCAAATGGGCTTGAGGTCAAGTGAGTTAGAATCACAGCTCTCACTTAATAGCTCAAAGGCCTAAAGTAATTTTTCAACTGCCATACTCCTCAGTTTTTTCAGCCATAATTTGTAAGTAACATTATAAGGCTCTTTCTGATAATTAAATTAGACAATTAATACAGAAATATCATACCAGTGCACTTTATATATATATAATTCTTATTAAATGTTAGGTGTTATTAATTACAATAATATTTGCCAATTGTTTTCATAATTGGACAATTTCTTACCAGCAGTTTTTGCCCCCATAGAAATCAGGGCTCATTGGACATTTAGTATAATGGTTGGAACTTATATTAGCTAAAATTAAATCTTACTAGACTGATGTAAACAATTTCCAAAAAATATATAATTTAATTTACTAACATAAAATATTTATTTGATAAAATTGGTTTTTATTTATATATTCTTGAAATCTGATATATCCAAATTCTAGTTTCCATAAAGTACTGAATTTTGAATTTTGTCTGGTGGTTATATAGTTTAATAAATTGATGGTATTGTTTAAGTATAAATAGAGAAAGTCTATAATAGTTTTTAAAGCTTTACATAAAATATACAAGTCTTGGAAGGAATGCACACTATTCTCCATTTATTTCTTTATCGCCATATTAAATCTCTCTGCTGACAGCATAGGGGAAATTATAATGATTTAAAGAGTGAATCTTTATCAGTATTTGGCACAGAAGGGAAATAATGAAACTTATAAACAGTTATTTATAACAAAATTTAACTTGAAAGTGACAGTTGCTCAGTATTTGATTTATACATTCATTCCAGGCAGTAGAGCAGACCTCCACAGTCCATTGGATATCCTTTTAAGCTGACTTTTGATATATGAAAATATACATGTTGAGTATAAAAGGACTATAGAAATGGCGATGAGGAAATAATTATATGACCTGTTTTGTAGTTTTTTCTTCCTTCTGCCCTCACTTACTTGGAAGATAGTCCATGATTTTCAGTATTGACTTATTAAATTTTAATTTGACCTTTTTGTATTCAGTAATTGACACCAACCAGTTTCTCTTTTCTGCTCTATGTCCTACCAAAAGGGGGAAAAATCTAAATAAAACACAAACAGTTATGATCCATATACCGAAATAATAAAGAGAATTCTTGACTTTTTGTTGCCGTGCTTTGATGGAGTCCGTTTGTTTTGCAACTTTGTCTTTAGTGGTGCAGTTTTAGAAATATTATTTTTTCCAGTTACTCATGGATATATCTTGGATTGGAGTTAATTTACTCCAGTGAAACTTAAAATAACTCCTAATATCACTTCATTTATGTTCAACACATCTACCTGAAGAGATGCCATTTACTTCTGCTATATGCTATCCACTGTAAAAGTTAATATGTCTGTCGAGCACACCATTATGTTCTGTTGTTCATTTTTTTTTCAGTCACCCGAGAAAGTAAATTTGCTTGAAATTTCATCCATGCATCTAGATGTTGTGAAATGAAAATCATTTATTCTAAATATCGTGTAGGGGAATTTTAAAGGTATATTAGGTCACCTTGTCTCTGCAATTGTTTTTTATGTTATATTTCCCATTGCTTTGTTAAATGACTGGTGAAATGGGATTTTAACATATCCCTTGAGGAAGTAGTTCAGGAAGTGAGAGATATGGTGAGTATAATTCTGTTTATAAGAGTAATATCAAATATCCCTCTTTTAAAATTTAAACAGTTGCATCTAGTAAACAGTTGCATCTAGTTATTCTCAGAGAGCTTACTACCGAAATAATTTCCAATTTACATTTGCCTATCATCCAAATTTTTGAATGCATTTAAACTGCCTTTCCTTTTCTACATACTTCTGCAGTATTTTAAAATGTCAAATATGCATTTCTTATAACATATTTTTTTAATATTTAGGCAAGGTTTTACTTATATTAAAGTCAATAATGGAAACTGGTGTCCATATCATGCCTGATTTCATATTGGCTATTTGTTGAGAAAGGATTTTTACAGTCTTTTAGTGTTGTACTTTTGACCTCAGCATAATGATTTGTATACTGGACAGCTAGACATTGTAGCAGGTGTCTGCTGTTTGATTCTAAAATCTGTGATAAATTATTCATGTAGATTAATACATAGTAAGTGTCTTGTATAAGTCACTCTCAGGCATGATGAAAAACAGACATAATACATATAAACCTTTTTCTTTTAAATATCTTATAGTCTAGTAAATGCTACATCTTAGGCTATAGTATATGTATCTACAGTTTGTGTTTCTGAGGCAATTTGATGTTGTAACCACTATGTTTTAGTGTATTAGTGACCCACTTTTGATGTTCTCTAGAAACAACTAAAACTCCCTTGTTATTTCTCTGATAACTTGATGATTTAATTAAGAATGCAAAAACCAGCAGTTTTCACAGACCAGAGTATGAACACACTGCTTATTTTTGCTATTAGCTGGTTAGCAACATTTAGCAAAATATGGATGTTGTTATAATATGTCCAATTTTTTAAGATAACATAAATCTCAATTCCTTTTCAATTCTTCTATTAAGAGGTCTGGTCTCATAATATTCATGCTAGGTGTACTTTATGTTATCAAGCTTCCCTGAAACTCAGTAGAAATAAGACCGTTCTTTAGATATAGGCAAAGCCACCATATGATGATACACTTTTTCTTTTAGGAAACATTGCTCTGTCAAGAGCAGGGAAAGGTATTTTTCCTTAAGCCATTCAAGAGTTCTCATCTGCAGGGAACTCTCAGAGCCGTATTTAGAGTATATATATATATATATATATATACACACACACACACACACACACATACGGTAAAGTTAGAATTTCCTATATATAACTATATCTATAACAGTAGGACATATAGAAGAGAATTTAATCAAGCCATCTATTCAGAGTCTTTTCTATAATTCTGCTAAAAAGATTAATCAACTTGTTTGTTTTCCTTGTTGCTGTCAATGAAAATGCCCAATATGTGCTCCTATCCATAAGCAAAATTAAAATGCTGTCAAAAGCAAATATTACTTAAATTGGATGAATGATTATCATTGAAAACATTGGCTGATTAGTAATTGGCTGAAATTGTTCAACTTAGTTCATGTTTGTTTATTAGCCATGTAATATCTGTGAATTCGTTTTATGTGAGTTGCAATCTTACCACAAAAATGTAGTCTTTGCTTTGTTTCGTTTTATTTTTTCTTTTTTCCAAAGAGTTGTAGTAGAAAATGAAAAACAGATCTATAAAAGAAATGACATTTTCTAAATACTCTTTTCTTCCCACATAAACACATTCATTGTTAATTTGTTAAATTGCTTTGCCTTGTAGAGACTTTCACAAATCTCAAAAATGGGTATTTATTTCCCTGGAGATTTCTTCATTGAACTTAATAAAATCCTTAGTGGGTTTCGACTGCAGCAAGTTGTAGGTTTCCTCCTTCCTTTTTTTTTTTTTTTTTTAAACTTTTCTAATTTTGAGATTAGAGATTCCTATTGACCAGGTTTCTTTTTATTAGTTTGTGTCATTCTGAGTCTAAATATTTATTTTACAAGTCCATTCAACAAACTATTGAGCTTTTTTAATCAGTAAGAAGAGAGGAAATACCTTCATTGTACCTTTGAATGTCAGTTATTTAAAGGATAATTAGATGCTTGATTCATTTAGTTAGAACAGTGCAGATGCACTTGGGGATATGGAGTGAGAATAAGTTACTTAAAAATAGAGGCTACTTTGTACGCAAATGTATGATATAGTTGTATTGTATCACTGAATATTCTAAGAAAAACCAGTCTACATTCTGTCCATATACAAACACAAAAAGATACATATATTTTTCTAGTTGTCTTTCACAAATCGGCTGCCTAGTTTCTTTCTTATCAAATTTTACTCAAATAAGTAAATAAGGACTCTGTCAGCATGCCCAGTACAAATGCATGCTTTCAACGATGTGTATCATATAAATCAGAAAACATTACATTGAAGTCATGGTTACAATAAGATAATATTAAACTTTACAATAAGACAATAAAAACCTGACTTTTTAGAGTCTGATTTTAAAATAATATATATTTATCTTATAAGAAAAAACAAAACATATTCCTATGAGACTTTTTTTTTTTTTTTGGCAAACCTTATAATTAAGAGTAAGTAATAGTACAGAGGAAAGAATGTAACAATTTTATAAATCAAAAGTTTGCTTATTTATCTTATGTGACCACTTACCCCTCCAGTTATTGCCCTGTATCTCTAAAATCCTTCAAAGCTAAACTTTTTGAGGGAATTCACACTTTTCATTTTTTCACACCATTTTTTCCCCCAGCTTTTGATTTCCATATCTTTAAATCCAGCAGGTACATTTCAGTCTTCCTTTTACATAGACTTGACATTTTGAAACAATTACTCCCATCTGCTATCCTAAAACATCTTTTCCTTGGCTTCCATGATAGTATATTCCTCTTTCTTTTGCTCTTTCCCCCACTTTTTCTCAATCTGCTTTTATACTCATTTCTACCCTGCTAGCCTTTTCTATTCAGTCTTTAAAAGTTAGAGCTTCTATTCCAGAGATTTCTTCTAGTCCAGGGAAGGCAAAAACTTTTCTGTAAAGGGCCAAATAGTAATTATTTTAGGATTTTCAGAATATATATCTCCAGACTTTGAGGAACATATGGTTTCTGTCACAGTTATTCAACTTTGCCATCTTGGCATGAAAGCAACCAAGTACAACACATGATTGAGCAAAGCTGTGATTCTAGATACGTTGTTTTGCTTCTTATTTTCTTTTTCTGGAGAGAATCTGATGGGATTCTACCAAAATTCTCTCCTACTTTTCACAGTTAAAGGAAAAGATTTGGCTAAGATGACTTTTCAGCCTGATAACTCTAGATCTTCTTATTTTGTTATTTTCACAAAAATGATCAGAAATATTGGTCTGTACTTTTGATCATCTGCCTCCTCTCTATCATGGTGTCTTTCACCTTTCCCTGTTCTTGTCCCTATTGTTTCTGTTCAGGTCAATTTAAATTATATTCCCAGGAGTTCCTTTCTAGTGTGAGACTTTGTCCTGGAAAGGAGCTTAGGGTTTGTTTCTTTTGTTTTTGTTTTGTTTTGTTTTGTTTATATTATTTATTTTAGTTTTGAAGTTTCATATGATCCAGATTACTCCATTGCCTTTCTGACTTTACCATGGTTCCTTTGTATTCACCTGCAAATTTGAGTCACCAGTATTTTCTCCCTGTTTTAGCTGCTGTTCTCTGATTGGTTAACTGTGCTTTTGAGTTCTATGTTAATGAGCTGGGTTCTCAGAGCCAAGAGGAGATTGAATGCCTTATCTGTCTTCCTTCTACAGTGGTTTCACTAAGAGAAACCAGTGGTTTCCAGAGGTTTTGCTGAGAGAAATTAGTGTTTTGGAGTCCACAGAATGGTTTATAACTGGAATTTGTAGTAGATATCCAGAGATTTTTGGTTTTGCCATCCTGTTTTGAGGAAGATTTGGGAGGATTCAAAAACTGTTTCATTTCTGTGTTCCCCAGTAATCTCATAGAATTCATTTGTTGTATTTGTTTTTCAAATTAGGGTTCTGGAATCTAGTGCTTGAGGGTATTGTTGTTTATCAGTTTTTGCATTGACTGATTCTTTTATTTATTCAAAAATGACATTCATTTATTGAGTGTCTGCTGTATTTCAGGAGCTTGGCTAAATGTTTATGATTCAGGAAACGGAATGTACCAGATATCATGTCAGATGCTTTAAGCCCAGTTTGTTTCTCATAGTCCATAGTCTCTCATGCTTCATTCCCCCTTCTGATCACCCCCCTTTCTTTATCCCTTTCTTCCCCTACCGATCTTCCCAGTTCTTATGTTCCATAGATGAGAGAAATCATATGATAATTGTCTTTCTCTGCTTGGCTTATTTCACTTAGCATTATCTCCTCCAGTGCTGTCCATGTTGCAGCAAATATTGAGAACTCGTTCTTTCTGATAGCTGAGTAATATTCCATTGTATATATGGACCACAACTTCTTAATCCAGTCATCTGTTGAAGGACATCTCGGCTCCTTCCACGATTTAGCTATTGTGGACAATGCTGCTATGAACATTGGGGTGCCTATGGCCCTTCTCTTCACTACGTCTGTATCTTTGGGGTAAATACCCAGTATTGCAGTGGCTGGGTCATAGGGTAGCTCAATTTTTAACTTTTTAAGGGACCTCCACACTGTTTTCCAGAGTGGCTGTACCAACTTGCATTCCCACCAACAATGTAGGAGGGATCCCCTTTCTCCACATCCTCTCCAGCAATTGTTGTTTCTTGCCTTGTCTATTTTTGCCATTCTAACTGGCATAAGGTGGTATCTCAGTGTGGTTTTGATTTGAATTTCCCTGATGGCTAGTGATTTTGAACATTTTTTCATGTGTCTGTTAGCTATTTGTATCATCAGAAGGGGGAATGAAGCATGAGAGACTATGGACTATGAGAAACAGACTGGGGGCCTCAGAGGGGAGACAGGTGGGGGAATGGGATAGACTGGTGATGGGTAGTAAGGAGGGCACGTATTGCATGGTGCACTGGGTGTTATACGCAACTAATGAATCATCGAACTTTACATCGGAAACCGGGGATGTACTGTATGGTGACTAACATAGTATAATAAAAAAAAACATTAAAAAAAAAAAGAAATAATATTCCAGTTACCTACAACTGAATTTTAATTTTTCTGTATAAAAGGCTGGGAGCAATTATGTTGCTAAAGGTTATAGACAGCTTCAGTACTGGTTCTTTGAGTTTATTGTACAGTTGGGTGAAATATAGAATTTAAACAATAATTTACTGCTCACAATTGACACTCCACTGGGCAGATAGGATAACGTGCCAGCTTTTATCACCATATTTGCTTATTTTTTAAGTTAAAAAAAACTTCACTATTGAAGGGTTTCATTATTACTTTTAGTAAGAATTTAAGCAGATAGTGGAGGGCCAAAATGAAGAAAAATGATTAATTCTCTCACACTCACATAAACAGACATACAAAAAAAAAAAAAAAAAAAAAAAAAAAAAGATAGGTGAGATAATGCTGTTTTAGCATTAGTCCTTACTTTTAAGCCAGTCAGGTTAGGAATTCAAGTCAGGTTTCACTGCAAGGAAGAAATGTTAACTGTTCTATAATGCAGGCATCGTTATTATATTACTTTATGCTTAGCTGATCATGTGAGGTGTATCATTTTCTTTCGTGTCTAGGCCAGATTAACTGGATAAAAATATCATAGGCTTTTCTTTAGGCATTTCTACATGTGTGCTCATATAAAAAATACCAGTTTAAAAAATATGGCATTTATAAAATCATGTCATTATTTTTGTAGAGCATTTTTGTCATATTTAATACCTACTAAAATTACCATTTATTTTAACATGCTTAGATTTCTTCTCATTGATATAGTGTCTGTGTTAAGTGTTCACTAATGCAATACTCAAAATGTGGTCCAAGGGCCAGCAGCATCCTCATCACTTGGAAGCTAAAAATGGGGAATCTGGGCTCTATTGAATCAGAATCTGCATTTTAACAAGATCCCCAAGTTATTCTTATGCATCTTAAGTTTTGAGAAACACCTTCCTAATCTTCTTAGACTTACCAACTCTAAGAACTTACCAAGTTCTAAGACTTACCAAGTATGCGAAGGAAATAAATAATGTTAACCACTAAGTTCTGAATAGCTTATTTAAGGGATAATTTTTAAATTATAAATAGTATTTGAACAGATGGAATACATTAGATTTTTACTTAAAAATCTAAAAAGCCTGTGTAATAATTTAGACCTAGTTCAATTTTTTTGGTAGGGGTTTGTAGTAGGTTTGAACATTAGAGATCATTTTATAAACCTTAATGGGAGCAGAGATCATTTTATAAACTATAATGGTAGGAAAGATCATTTGTTTTCATAAGAATTTTTAAAAACTATATTGATTATGAATTATCACAGAGAGATACTAAATAAGGTTGTATACCAAGGGGCTATGTACCATTCTGCCACATCTGCATTTACAGTGGCTTATAGCTAGAATGTCAGTAGCACTAAGAGTAGAGATCTATTTTTTCTTTATACATGGATGTGTGGAACAACACCCAAGCAAATGGTAGGATTTCCATAAATTTTGAAAACTTACCTTCAATGAATGTGCAGAGTCACAGACAACACTATAGGATGATACAGGAAGACAGCACACATTTTCAAAAATAAATCAGTGGGGAAAATACTTTTTGTAAATTACATGTTTAATATTCAGAGATTTTGCTTCACTTGAGAATTTAATTTACTCTTTGTAAGAATCCTGTTAGGTGGCATTAATCACATTTTCACAGATGAGGAGGTGAAGGTTCCAGTTACATGTCTTGACCATATTTGCCTTGACTATAATATGTCTTGATTGTAATGTCTTGGTTATAATATATAATGTAATATATATAATACTAGTATAATATACCATAACATGTGAGCTATTATTTGTTCACGCTAATATTAATTTTTTAGGAATGCTTTAGATTTCCCAGGGTTTGATTTTTAGGGATATCTGTGCCTATTTGCAACAGAGCTGGCAGGATTAAGTATATATCCTGTAACTTGGCCTTGATTATAATTATTTCCTCTCTGATTACTACACTCTGGAGGCAACCAGGTATCGGAATGGGTAGCAATTGCTAACTTCATTGTGTGTCTAGAATCTCTAGCTTGACCTTGATTAATCTAGAATGAGGAGAAAGCTTCATTGAAACACACTGACCTGATAATTGAAGATGTAGGTTAATTTCCAGCTCTGTAACTGATGCTGCTTTGAATTTCATCTTCTCTTTTAAGGTTTCTTACCACTATTTCCTTTTGTATAGATGACTATCACTATCGTCAGATTTGTGTCAAATTCATTTATAGTGGATCCTTTAAGGAGGATCAATGAGAGTAGAATTCCCTGCTTCTGCGTTTCTGTCTGTTGAAAACTGTTTTTCTCTATCCTCAATATTCATTGAGTTTTCTTGTTTGTTTGTTGCCTTGCATTGTATAATAGTTTTGAAAAGTCTGGTGTTCGTCTAATTATTTTTGCTTTATAAATTATTTGCCACTTTTGCCTTGGAGGCCTTGGGGATTTTGTCTTTATCTTCAAAATTATTCTGGGTCAGTTTTCCCAGTTGAGCTTTTCTAATGTGCCCATTCAGGTCTTTTTCTTTCTCTGGAAAGTTTTCTTGGTTTGTAGTTTTAATTATTAGCACTGTTCCATTGTTGGTTTTTTTCTATAAAATTTTTCAAATTAGATTTCTATCAAATAAATTAATATTTGTAATTCAAATATTAATTATTTTTTGCCTATCTTCCATTTTCACTATCTTCTTTTTGACCCTTTTACTTTTTTTATGGCATTTTCATTCTTTTAATTATTTTCCTGCCTCTCTTTAATGAACCTTAGTGAATTTTCATTTGTTTGTTTGTTTGTTTTCCCCTACCTTGGGCATCTTGTGGTATATTCTCTATTTCAGAGATAGTTTTGTCTTTTTCTTCTGTTTCTTTCTGGAGATCAATCAACTTTTTTTCCCCATTTATCCTTTTAATTTTTCCACTTTGTTTTTAGATTCTGAGTTTATAACTAAAGGTGTTTTTTTTTTTTTATATATACACATCATCAGACTCTTTGAGTGTTTTTAATGCTGCACGAGGGAATTCTCTTCAGTTGATATATGTGCAACATTGCAAATTTTCTGCAGTAGCTCTGGAAGGACTTCACTTTCCTCTTATTCATCTTTATGCTATAAGGATTGTATACAATATCCCTCGTTTAATAGTTGTCTCTTCTAAAGTACCTAATCCAGGTACTTTATAGGAGTTTTGTTTGTTTGTTTTGGTGGGGATAGTTTATGAATCCTCCAATTTCTTCACTTTCTGTCCTGCATGACTCTGATTTTTTTTTTTTTTTTTTTTTTACAATTTTATTTATTTGACAGAGAGAGCACAAGCAGGGGGAGCTGGAGAGGGAGAAGCAGGCTCCCCACTAAATAATGGGCCAGGTGCAGGACCCTGGGATCATGACCTGAGCAGAAGGCAGATGCTTAACTGACTGAGCCACCCAGGCACCCCTTTTCTTTTCTTTCTCATCATCAAATTACCAGAGTATTTTTTTTCTTTCCAATAGGTTAGGCTTTTCAAAGAGTTCCGCTTTAAATTGCATCTATCTTTTTAAATCATGTCCGCCTTTTAAATTATGTCTGTCCCTTTAAAGGCCTCTGACCTTTTGAATTATGCCTACTCTGATAACCTTTCCCTATAGTCCTGCTCTGATTTGCACAGACATTTTCAGATTTAGGGTGCAATTTGTTTTTCAAGTGATTATTGCAAATCACGCTCATGTTTTCCCCGTGGTTTTTCAGTCTGCTTTTGCTTGCTTATGAGCAGGAAGTGGGCTGTAGCATGAGAAATGTGCAGTTTTGCCATTCTCTATCTTCAAGCTAAGCCTGAAGAATTTATGTAGAATTTAATTTTCCTACAGATTTTTTTACATAAAATTTAATTTTCCTTTTCATTTTTCCTTATTTGAGAAGAATACTGTGGAAGATGAGTGGCTACGTTGCCATCTTAGTCCCCAGCTACCCTGCAAGTCTTTTATAAAAGTTTGTGCTTATTAAACTAGAGTTATATTGTTTTACTGCTTGGCAGTTTTGATTTGTCTTTGCTCGGATTTGTTTCTTTCATAAACTCTGGCTGGAGAACATTGTCTGCTTTTGCATTGAGGGCACGTTTTGCAGCATGCTATACTGTATTTTGTAACAGTTTAACCACTGGCTCATTTTAAATCATATTTTAGCCTGCTTATGAAACAAATTCATTCACTGATGGATTATTCACTTGTTCTCTAATTGAAATATTTGAAATACTTATCTTACCAAGTCTCTAGAGTATCTCTGTAGAGTAGTTCATATCTCATCAGAAATAATGAAATGATGTAATAATTATAATGTGAAATATAATGGTGAGGACCTTGTGGAATGAATCACTCAGGTATAAAAAGTTCTTAATTTTTCAACTTTTTCCGTTTTTGTATTACATCAATTATTTGACTTCTGATATTTTTGTAAATTATTAATAAAACAGAACAAAATGTTCTGTCCACAAAGTTGCCAAATGTTTTATTTTATTTGTATGAATATTTCTACCACTGACAAAGTCCATGAAAGAATACAAAATGCAGCATAATTTCTCTAGTAGTTTTATTTTTTTCACTTAATTTCATACATTTAAATAATTTCAGAAAAGTATAAGCTCTGGTTATTCTATTTGGATATTGATACTTAGTAAGTTTTTAGAACTTTTCTAAATGAAATATTGTAATTAGTAAGTCAAACTCGGTAGGTAATGCAAACTATATATTGCTATTACACCAATAGAGTAGGTGAAATTTGAAATCTCAGAAATTTTATAAATACTTTAAGAACACACAAATGAAATATTACAAAAGAATAAGTTTACAGATATCTTACATAATATTTATAAGGTTGTGAGATTAAGTAACTGGAAGAAAAATACAGTTCTGTGTTTTTTTTTTTTTTTTTTTTTTAGGGAAAGATAAATGGCTAAAAGAATTGCAATAGATTATTGACTGGCATTTGAGATTTTATTTGAATCAAAGACTCCGAAATATTAGATTATATTTAGATTCTGGAGCAGTATTTTAATCAGTTTACTTCCAGTTGTCATTATTTATTTTTGGTATGGTGAGAATCATCTTTGGAGTGTATTATCTCAGTTGGATACATGAATTGGCTTAAAATGTCAAGTTCATCTTTCCATCCTAGAATTCATTTCTTCCTGTCTTCATTTTCACCAGGCTGGTCTCATCCTCTCTCCTCTCTGAGTCTCCCTTCTTGGATAGCAACATCCACTCTTGTCTGCTGTCAGTCTTTTCCCTGAACAACATTGATTTTCATGGGATGAAATGCAAAGTGCAGTAGAGTCATGCCATTGCTTTCTCATCCCCAACCTACTCCTTATCCATTTAAGACACATTGGTATCTTCTAATAGCTCACTGTATAGAGATCAGAATCCTTCACTGTCTTGCCAGGCTCCCTGTGGCTTTTCCTCTACTGTGCATTGCAGCCGAATTTTGTAGGGTACTCACACTCATAACGTGGGGTGCGGTCACATCGGTTTCTTTTGTTTCCTCAAATGTGGCATGCATTTTCTGGCCGCAAGGGCTTTCCTCACCTTGCTTTTGTTGTCTGAAGTCCCCCTTCCCACTTTGTGTGTGTGTGGGGGGGGAAGGAGTTCAATTTATTTTCCCTCAAATCTCTAGCATGTTTCTTGTCTACTCTCTGCCTCCTCAGGGTGCCACAAGTGCTGTTCTTGGGCTCATGGATCAAGTCAGACCCTTTGTGAGCTCAGGGAAAAAAGAAAATTCATCCACCTTCTCATTAACTTCTAGCTGAAACTTAAATTTAGGCAACAAACTATAGCAGTATCCATAATGCCTCTGACTTTGTCACGAATATATGCAACATATAGTTTTATGACATATTAGACTTGTGAAAGATATTTTAAAATGTCATTTAAGCTGATTAATAGATTAAGTTTCGGTAGCTAGTACATCTGCTACTAGATCTTGTTATTTAATTTGTTAATAAAGAAATATATCACAAATTAAATATTTTAGATGATATTTTGCAATAATATAATGGCTTACCTTTATAATCCTAAATACTTCATTTTGTGTATTTAAAAACACAATTGTAAAATGGGGTCCACAGACTTTACCAAACTACAAAGGGATGAGGGGCATGAAAATGTTTCAGTAACTTTTCTAGAATATAATCCTAAGGAAGCAGATATTTAGCTTAAGGGCCTAGAACATTGTCAGGAACATAGTAGGTTTCTCAATACATATGGCTTAATCAAGGAATGGCAATTCAACTCAGACTTCCAGAGCAACATCTTCTGTGACTTCCTAACATGATAAAATACCTATCTTGGACTCTCATAGGGCCGGGTACTGCTCATCTTTAGCCCTTGTTACAACTTTTAGATTACATTTCTTTTTACTATAACTCAGTTGTCATCCTTACTAGAATACATACTCTAAGTGGGTAGAGACCATATCTCCATTACATACATTTCCTGCACCCACACAGAACCTGGCAAATAAATGTTTGTTGAATGAACTATGTATTATATTGAGACATAAAATAAGACTACTTCCTGTTCCAAAGTTTTACAGAAACTATGAGACCTGTGAAAGAATAACAGTACAGGGCAATAGCCCTAACAATCATTCAACAACTAAGTAAATACACAAAACACACAGGAAGGTGCAAACACAATGTTATGGGAGTCAAAGGTAGTGGTATAGAGGTCCACGTGTGGCTTATGTAAGGAGTGGTAATTTACCTGAATTTTGGAGAAGGGGTAGAATATCCAAGGCATTTATAGATAGAGACTCTTGTATTCTAGCAAAAGGAAACGACAGCAAAAAGCATGGCAATGGTGAGAAACAGGGAAATTTCAGATATTGGCGATAGGTTATGTATAAGGATGGAATGAATTCATCCATATGGATAGCTTTTGACAATGTTCAGAATAAACCTGAAGGCTAAGATAAGGTTTTGGATTTAGTTGATTTGGTAGGCAGTGCTGCTGCATTGACAGTTTTTGAAAAGTGAACTATTCAAAGGTAAGCAATGGAAAGATCCAACTTAATGTAGAAAAGTAATATTGTGAAATAGTTTACTTGATAAGTATAAAACACATTTTGCAGATTCATAAGATTCCTTTCTTGATCTTAGCCCAAAGCAGTTGAATTCATAAGATTCCTAAATTTAACAATTGTTTTTCATATTTATCAAAATACCCCCAAAATTTTGTAATGATGTAGGAACATAAACTAGATAAGACCAATTTTTCTTCCTTTTCTTTTCTTTTTTTTTTTTTTTTCAACCTCTAAAAGGAAAGGTCTCATTGTTGTTCATACAGAGTGGATAATGAGATTAATGTTCAATTTATCTCCAAAGAAAGATCAGTGTACCCATTCAATAGCATTATTTCAAGGGACATAATACACAACAACAGAGGCCATGCTTGCAAATTATTTCGTTTTTATGTAGTTAAAATCATGATAACAAGGGAGAAGATTCCCATGGTGAGAAAACCAAAGGAAGACATTTTCACAGGCTTTAGTTATGCTTTTATTTTTCATTCACTGTCCTCATGGGAATGCATTTACAATATTGCAGACCCTCCAAACTAAGGAAATCAATATTTAAATATTCTTTAAAATCCTTTGAAAAGCAGTGAATACACAAGAATGCAATATGACAATATAATTATGTGTGCATCAGTATTTTCTCGTTCCAAATAAAACAATGTGGTTATAATCCCTTCTATGCCACCCCCAAATATTTTTAAATTGGTGTATTTGCATTAGTTACTGGCTCTAGTTATAAATGTAGATGAGATGACACAACATATACCAGAGAGTTTAGGAGCTTTCAGAGCTTATGGGCTTTCAGAAAGACCGGGATCCCAACACCTACTCTGCTGCTTCCCAGTGCTTGAAACTTGGACAAGTTGCACAATTATCTGGAGCTTTAGTTTCCATAACAGAAAACAGAAACAACAGTAATGGGATTGTTGTAAGAATTGCTTGACATAATGGATGCGTAACAACGTGGCCGACATTTTAGTTAGCAATCAATAAATGTGTTGTTTCATGATTAAGGTATTAGGATCATGCATGATAGAGATTGCAAATATGAAATACTCTCCCCCCATTTTCTAAAATCCTGCACTACAATTTTTCACCAAACCTATTATGTGAAATTCCCCTATTTACTCATTGGGTCAGAAAAATCTCTTTGCCATTATAACCATGGCAAGTTGCTGATATTGGCCATTCACTTCTTTCATGAAAGTGTGGTTAAGGAAGTGAGGAGGGAAATGACGAGGATGAAACACAATTAACTTGAAGAAAGGGATTTTTAGAACTGCTGAGTGTCAAAGCAGGAAGCTGGAGAACAGAGTAGGGAAAGCAAGGAAATCGAAGGAAGTCTGAGAATGAGAGTGGAAGTGAAGAGTGCCTTCTCTCTGCTACTTACTACAATTATAAGTTTGATTGAGTCAGCTTTCTTGTCCTTAAAGTCAGCTCTTCTTTGCCTTTTTCATAGGATCCTGAGATTATAGAGAACACAAGGTCAAAATTCATATTGCTTAGTTTTAAATCCTATCTCAAACCCCATAAATTGTCTGATCTGGAGCAAATTACTTAACAACTACAAACATAAGTTTATCAACCTGTAACATGGTGATAGTTAGTAGTACCTAACTCCACAAGAATTTTATATATATATGTTTGGTTTATAAATGCTGTGATGTTAAACAAATACAAATTATTTTCAAAATTGGCCCTGCCCTTTACTTTGTTTTGTATAAATGAATGTTTCAGTGCTTTCCAAGTGCCATAAATCTTTTCCCTGGAAATGGTTTATTATATATTTCAGCAGTAACATTATTTATCTAATATGCATATTCTGAAACTCGTAGCTAGGTTTTTCATCCAATACCATTTATTTAAGGCAAATGTGGGTAACAGATATTTCTCAATTTACTTTTTGGTTTGTACGATTTTGTTAGGTTGGAAAATCTACAAGTTAGTATGGGAATAGTCCTTCATTAGTGATATTCTCCTATGTTTCAGTATCTCACTAGCCATATTTTGCAGGCATTTACTTAAAATGTTGATGTATGATGAAAGAACTATCCAAACAGAAACCCAAATTAAAAAGCACAAAATTGCAGAAAGCTTTTTGATGGGGAGTTCCAGTTATCCGTTCAAACTGAAAGAAAAAGAAGCAGTTATCAAAATGACCAAGGGTTATATAGCTTCAGATTTCTCTTTGTTACCTAATGACACTATTTAAGATAGACTGTCAAATCCCATTAGGTTCACTGATATATTCTGTAGTTTAGATGAAAACAGAGTTTTCACTCAGCAGGAGTAGAGTGAGAAGTGCACTTATTCTACTCAGGCTCAGAGATGTTATTCTTTTTCTGTTGTTGCTATGGAATAACAATTGCATCAATAATGAGAAAGCCATCAAGCTAAGCTGCATGCACCATAATAAAGTTGTTTTGATGCAAATAAGTCTTAGTCGCTTAGGGTTCTCAGTTGTTGCAAACTGTGGTAACAAACTCTATGAATCAAATCAGAACTGAGTTGCAAGTGTATTTGCCAGATATGAGAGGGGAAAAGATTTTATCTTTACTAGGCTCGATGGTTATTCCTATATCTAAAAGAGACTGTTAAAGTATTTGCTGTAAAAAGTATGAATGTTGTTGCCAATATTTTTTTAAAGCCACTTTTCAGTATCACGGAAGTCTAAATGAAGTTTTTGTTAAAATATATTATGAGACCGGTGAACCTTTGTTATCATATTTGGGATAATATATTTTTCTAGCACATGTAAAAGATCTCTGAAGATAGCTTCCCCCCCCCCCTTTGTTTTTAGCATTAGCATTGATCTGGAGAGGAGAAAAAGGAATTTACTAAAATCGTTTGCTATTTAAAAAAATATATGTTTACACCTTGCACATATTCACATTTACCTCAAAATGCTTATATTTTAAAATTTCATGGAAACATTGGCATGTGGGACCCTTAAGTTTATCTGGTTTACAGTCGCTGGTAATGGATGTCTGCCAACCAGAAGAATTAGAAACTGAATAGATTTCATACCAGGAGTTCAAATGCAATTACCAATGTTTCATATGTTTGTGTCATTTGTTCACATTCCCCTCAGTGGTTGTTGAATAGAAATTGCAATGCCTATATAGAGAAAGATTTTCCAGGGAGCTGAAAGAATAGAAACCAGCCTAAAACATACTGAGTTACTATAAAAATATTAGCCATGTGTATCTAAGTTTTCACTCTTCACTGCTAGGTGCAATTTTGAGAATGGATCTTTCCTGTATAGGAAGAGATTATAAATATGTAGATGGGCACTAAAGCCTGAATTTATAAAGCAGTCCTACTGTGCTAGATTGTGGTCATAAATGTTTCTAGATGGAAATTAGATTTGGAAAATTTAGCAACCAGTGGAAATAAGCATTTCAAAACCTCCTGGCGATTGTTTTTTTTTTTTTTTTTTTGTTCTTTAATTAAGCCTGAAGAGAGTGCACAGGATGTCACACAGTAACTAGGTGCTGTCACCTTAAATTTCCAGACACCCCATGACAGAGTCTGTGGCGAAAATGCTATAGACCTTCACTCTACAAAATCAGTTTGCTTACCAGGCACGGAGTGAAATGTTTCTGTGTCTCACAAGACCGTCTAATACATACTTCTTTAACTCCAGCTGTAGGACTCTTCATTGCGTTTTAACGATAATATCTCCTGTAACTGAAACCATTTCCAAACTGACCACTACCTCACTCTTAGAATGTATTTTTTGTTTGGTTGGTTGTTTGTCTGTCTGTTAATAAATCTTTCTGAAGGTGGGTGATGAGTAATTGGTTAGATGTGTTAGGACTAATGTTCAACCATCAAGTCTGAAGTTGTGAAAGTGTCTGAAATTTAATCCTGAACTCAAGCTGATGAGTTAGCCTGTCATGACGTAATAGATATTGGCAGACGGATGTGAAACATCTGGGTCAGAGACAAAATACTGTATTATTTACAGCAAAAGCATCATCCAGAGTAATGCTGTAGTTATTGTTGTTCCTGAATGCCAGTTCTCACGGGTCAATATGATGGCGGCCGGATGATGCCCGTACATGCAGTAAGGATATATTTCAGAAGAACCCTGTGTTTATAAGATTCTGTCTTTTATGGAAGCTTTTGGTAAAAGTGCCCATCCTCTGTCCTGAAAAAAAAAACATTTTCTTAGTTATCCTCTGCAAAATTAGGGGGCAATCCACAAGACCATCCCTTACTTCTAACATCAGTTTCAAGTCTGGGTACACCAAAACCACCTTCAGTCTTGATAATGCACTGCAGGGACTCATAGAACCCACTGAAAGCTCTTATGCTTTAGGTTATGGTTTATTGTGATGAAGAAATACAGATTAATATCAGCCAAGGGAAGGGATGCCTATGGCAGAGTCCAGGAAAGCTCCAAGCATGGAGCTTTTAGTTGTCCTCTTGCAGTGGAATCATAGACATTGATGTTTTCCCTGCAACTCTGTGTGACAATATGAGCAGAAAATTATGAAACTAGGGACACATGCCTGAACCATGGTCTTTATAGTTTTATTGAGGGTCATTTACTTAAGCATAATTGACTCAGTTACTTAAGGATAATTGAGGGCCCACATGGCCAGTCTTTGTCTCCAGCTTCTCCAGAGGGCAAGTTGATACTCTGTGACCCAGTGTTCCTGCTCCAAATTATATCTGGTATGTCAGCTCTTACCCCAATTCCCATTGTTAGACTATCCAGTGTGACCAAAGAACCCTAGGTGAACAAAAACATTTCTATCACCTTGCAGGAACCAAAGGAAAAGTTAAATTTAGGCAATGTTGAATTCCTTACTATGTACTTGGAAATGAAGCAAATCTCAGTAGTAGAGGAAGTTATCTTTATCTGCGTCTTTCCAGAGCTGTCTGCTTATACAAATATTTCTGATAAGCTAGTCCTGGAGTAAATTGGCTATTACTACTTGCATGTGTAGAATAGTCTGCCAGACTGCAGTACTCATGGAGAATAGTCTGACAATGGCTAGGTATTACTTTGCATTGCTAAAGCTCATCTTTTCAGATTCCCATTCCCTGATATCTTGCCCTTCACATGGGCTGCAATCCTTTTCTTCTTGTTTTATTCTTAGTTCTACAGAAAATAATCAACCGACCACTTTAACTTCTGCTAAAATAACTTCTACTTTAAGCTTTAAATTCTGTGGTTGGTAGTAGAGGAAGTCTTTCATTGTGAGGGTCTTTTACATCTCTTAGACATAGATGTAGCTTCAGCAAAGTTTTTGAGGCTTTCGATGGGAAAATAAATCACAGATTATCTGGAGGAGCGATTGATCTCTTTATGAGATGGTATTATTGAGATTTGTTTCTTTTTTTTTCCCCTCATAAAAACAGTGCAAATCATCAATGGATATAGAATTAGCAAAACATACTTATGACTTAGAATTTAAGGAGCTAATTTCATGTTTCCTTAAAATGCTGTCCCGTTCCTTAAAATGACAGTCTCCTCTTTGCTCCCACCATCCAGTAGTTGGAAAGGAGATGACAGGTACTCCTCTTTGCCTTCAGATGTCCCTGTCTGTCAACCACTAGCCGCCATTCCTATGAATGCACTTACATTTTCAGCTATGGCTCTTGCTCTGTGAAATTCATTTTCCCTTTAGGTACTTCCTCTGACCCGAAAGGGAAAACATCTGTTGCTCCTTTTTATGTATTTGGCTCAAACATGAATACCTTTCCTTGATATTCCATAGTAAATACTGGAACATTTAAGATTTTCTAAAAGCTAAGGCAGCTTTTCCAAACTAATTTTACTAAAACATGACTCCCTTAAAAAAAACAATTTCACTGTCAAATACATTTGGAAAGTGTTGTAAACAGTATTTTCCTCTAGGGAATTTTAAAAAACAGATTATGCATAAAAGACTGTAACAAAATCCTGCAGCAACATCTAGACAGGAGAATAACAATAGGTAAATAATAACTACAGAGTACAGTATGCAACCAACATGTATTCTTATAAGATATGATTCGCACCCTATGACATCGGATCTGAGTTTCCAGGGCTGCTTTTCATGTGGAAGACTTCTTTCTTAGCTTTAACGCCCAGGGGCATTGGCTGAACTAGTTTGCCTTCTTAAGATCCAGACATAAGAAAGTGAAGCACATAGAGATTGTTTGCTCTCCTGCTTAAGACTTTTCTTCTAAGTTCTTATCCTTTTCTATGGATACTGGTATGATTGGACTTATTAAGGAAGAGTAAGTCCATCCTCAGACTGTGGTTTGGCTCACTGACTCCGAAAGGATGCCAACTTCAATGTGACACAATGCCTTTATAATTCTTACAGAAAATGCAGTAGCTAGAGGAGGGATGAGATGGTGGAGACATCAACGTTCTCATTTCATTAATACTTCTTAGATATAGCTTCTACCTATAACTCAAGGATCAGGGGATTTTTCTACCCTGAATATGTCTGGATCAATTGTTTCCTTTTTTAGATATGCCTTAGTACTCCTAGCTGTGCCTTAGTGTATTAATGTTATATGTAAAAAACAACTAGTGTTGAGGCAAGACAATTTAGAGTGGAACATCATTTTAATTCTTTGTTTTCTACAAAATTTGTTACATATTTTTACTTAGTAAATGAGTGACATTAAATATGTATATATGTATATATTTTCCTAAAAATAATATAGTTTTTTTTCTTAACGGAAAAAATACTTTTCAGTATTTTGTCCTTTCTTTGAGAGCCTGGCCTCCCCCACCTACAAGAATCATCTACTTGAGCACTTGAAATATCTGACTTACAAGGTGTTTGTAAATATACGACCTTATGTCAACTATATTATAGTCATTCTTGTTCGGGTTTACTTTGTTTTTTGATTAATTTTTGATGCTACTTTTTACTCTTTTAGCTGGAGCACACTGGATTTAATTTTCAAAAGGCTTTCCAGAGCCCAGTTTATAAACCCTGTGTTTATATGTCTATCGCCTAGTTAAGGCTGTCAGAATTGAGCATGAGCTTTAAGGAAGAATTATTAAAACATTTGATCTACATTTCATACTTGAAAGGTCAGAAAGATAAAACATACATTTGCAAATAAATTCATATGAGATAAGTTTTAGAGAAATTAATATCATGGTATTTATGGCTTATTTGGGTGACATTTGTCTACTCCTATCGTTCAGCATTGCCAGTAGAGGTCTGCAGTATGACACCATTTTATTAGCAAAAGATAGATAGTTGTGTATTTAATAAAGTTTATTTGTCAGTGTGCTATTTTGAAAATGTTCCTAATAGGATCATTTATTCTATATTTTAGAATAAAATGCCTATATCTTCACAATTTGTATCAAAGAAAGCAATCCTCTTATTAGCCTTTGCCAAAGAGAAATAATGTTACTTGAACATGTTCCTACCTTTTCACTTTCATGTTCATGTGTACATTTTTTCTAATCTCTTGGTCCAATTTATTCTACCTGAGTTGTCTTATGAATTATTTAAACTCAAATACATTTCATTTATGAGAAATAGGGAAAAAAATGAAAAAAACTTGTGTCTTATACCTTCAAACTCTAGAACTTGGAATTCTGAATAGAAAAACCATTCAGAAAATATAGTCAATGAAAGGAAAATATCCTAGTTTTCTCCTTAGGTACATATCTGATAAATGTTATCAGATATACTCTTACTGATCTTAATTTAGAGAATGATTCCAAATTAAAGATGACTTCTAGGTATAAGATAATTTGATTCTAAATTCCGTGTGGCTTTACAAGTTGATCTTAATTCAGAAGAAAAAGATTTGTGGAAGTTCCACTCTATGCCATTTGATTTATAAGCAGTGGCAAAATACACCTCACTAGCATGTATTTAAAAAGATATGTTTACTAAGTTGTTCTTTGTTAAAAGAATCTTCAAATAAATAAGGCCATTTCCTGGAAAACTTATAATTTATGTTTTAGCTAAAATCGAGCTCAAATGAACTAATGAAAAAGGCTCAAGTTGGTATGTAGTGTGCATTCCCATACTTCTTGAAATAAGGAGAAGATGAGGACAATCACTCTGGGGTGTAATTTGTAGGCTAGAAAGCATCTTACAATAGTTGTGAAGAGGCCTTTGAAGAATTCTAAGTCTGGATCTCCTATAGGACAGAACTCTGATGGTGCACATGACCCTCCTGCTAAAGGCAAAGTAAGGTGGATTGTGTGGTTGGCAGCCCATGCTCCACTCCACATTCAGACTCTATAGTCTATCTCCATCAGCTTTTTTTTTTTTTTTTTTTTTTTTAAGATTGTGTTTATTTATTTGAGAGAGAGAGAGACAGCTAGCGAGAGAGGGAACACAAGCAGGGGGAGTGGGAGAGGAAGAAGCAGGCTCCCAGCGGAGCAGGGAGCCTGATGCGGGGCTGGATCCCAGGACTCTGGGATCACACTCTGAGCCGAAGGCAGATGCTTAACGACTGAGCCACCCAGGTGCCCCTATCTCCATCAACTCTTGAAAGCACCCCTTATCTGTGCACCTACATGTCTGTCACTTGTGAACCTACACAACAACAGCACAAACACACAAGTCTCCCACCCGGGAAAAACACACAGAACTGTTATTTCCACCTACGATTTCAAAGGACGGACAGAGAATGGAGCTTGGTACCTGGGAGTGATGACTGGGAGTAGCTAGCAAGTGGAATGCCAGACATTATAAATGGTTCCCACAAGTTCTGAGACTCTAGGTCCTTGGATTTTAGGGTAACAACCTCACGTGACTTGTCCTCTAGAGAATAGTGGGAACTGGGAAACTCGCATTAGTATTTTGTCATGTAAACAGAATAGATTTAGAAAAGAGTTACAGTCATAGTAACAGTTTTCAACGATCTTTGATGTCTTAACGACTGCACCACCCAGGCGCCCCTGAAAATGGGAATTTTCTAACAGGAGAATAATAACTTGAGAGATGCTTGATCCTTCTTAAAATTTATTCCTTTTTGTTCTACAAATCCCATTGTTTCCTTTTTATTTGAGGTTCTGTATTATTTTCTCACTTAACCAAATATTTTGAAGTAACATTTTAGCAAATAAACTTTTCATTTACATTTTTTTCATAATTACATCTTCCAATTCCTTGGAGCCAGCACCAATTAATCTAGAACACTATATTTTTTTCTGGCAAAAAAAAAAATTTTTTTTATAAAACCAGTTGAGGATGAATAATATCAAGTGATGTAAAAGAGCAGTTATTGGGCACCTGGGTGGCTCAGTCCTTAAGCGTCTGCCTTCGGCTCAGGTCATGATCCCAGCGTTCTGGGGTTGAGCCCGCATTGGGCTCCCTGCTCAGCGGGAAGCCTATTTCTCCCTCTCCCACTCCCCTTGCATGTGTTCCCTCTCTCGCTGCCTCTTTCTCCGTAAAATAAGTAAGTAAAACCTTAAAAAAAAAAAAAAAAGAGCAGTTATTGTTCTATGTATCTATATCAAAATGGAAAAAGTAGCAGGGGAGAGAGAGAACTCACATCCAAACACTTGAAAAGAAGTTATGTTTGTTTATATCTCATCATAAGGGTTTGGGGGATGGTGTAATGGTGGCTGTCCTAGTAGTTGAAAACCACTTCATAGTGACTGTTAACATCTTCCTAGTTGGGAATATTATTTGAATATTGTTATTTACAACACATATGATCATCTGGTTTGTGGTAGATATTTAAAATTTATTCCCTAATGTGCTTTGTGCCTGAACTTTAATTTAGGGAAATGATTAGTTAGGTACAGTACAATAGTAGGCATTCAAGGAGTACATTTACCCTTTGAGAATTTAGAAAAAAGGCAGCCACGAGTAAGCCGACATTTTAGTGTTGCAGCAGTGTTCTTTCTTTCTTTTTAAAACAGGTTTTTAAAATAAGTACTTTTCCAAAGTATCACAAAGCATGTGGCTCAAAACAACAGAAATTATTTTTTGTACAGTTCTGGAGACTAAAAGTACAAAAGCAAGATGTTGACAGAGTTGGTTCCTTCTGAGAGCTCTGAGGCAGAATCTGTTCCAGACCTCTCTTAGCTTCTGCTGATGGCTAGCAATTCTTGGCATTCATTGGCTTCTAGATGCATCACTGCGGTCTAGCCTCCATCTTTACATGGGATTTTCCTTGTTACTCTGTGCCTTTTCATGGCCATCTTCTTATGAGGACACCAGTCATATTGGATTAGGGGCCGACTCTACTCCAGTGTGACCTCATCTTGACCAAGTACATCTGTGACAGCTGTTGTTTCTCACTAAGGTCACATTCTCAGATTTTAGGGGCTTGGGCATCAACATTTCTGTGGGGGTAGAAATACAAATGAACCCATAGCAGTATATCTGTATCAGGCAAGATTGTCCGGAGAAACAGAACCAGTAGGAAATATATCTGTATCTATCTAACTATACCTATGTATCTATTTATTTAATTATTATATGTAATACATAATTTTATTTATTTTTTATGTATGTATGTATCTATTTATCTATCCATCTATTTATTTGTTATCTATTTTAAGGATTTGGCTCACACAATACTGGGGGCTGACAAAATCCATAGGGAATTGCTGGTAGGCTGAAAACTCAAGCAGGATTTCTATGTTATATTCTTGAAGCAGAATACCTTCTTCCCTGGGAAACCTCCGTTTTTCTCTTAAGGATGTGGTCCGCTTCTTCCATGGAGAGTGGTGATCTCTGTGACCGTCGTAAGTCAGGTTATCCCATTTCCCTATATTCTACCTAGAGATGTTCTTCTAGGAAGCGTATGTGGTGTTTTAGTATATTTTACATTATTTGGGTTAGTAATTAAATGAAATTTTAGACTATAATTAAAATACAATATGCCAATTATATTCAATATGTATTAATATATACCTATGCATTTAATAAATAAATAATAGTGTAGATGTTTAAGCACCTGTGCACACGCACGCGAGCTCGGTCTTTCTCTCTCTCTCTAATATATATATAATATAATATATATATATTATATATAAATTATATATATATATAATTATAATTATAATTCTGGAAATGCAGTTTCTCACAAAGAGGTGTGATGATAGAATGTGTGGTATTTATCAGTGTCCTGCCATTATTCCTAGTGCAAAGTCCAAATCAATTTACATGGCTTGCAAGAGCCAGGAAGATTTGGTCTTTGCTTTCCACTTAAGCATCATATTTCACTAGTATTCATATTTTGTACTCCAGCTTTACTGACCTTCGTTTCTTCCCTGAAGATGACTTTTTCCTTGCTTCCACTTTTCTTTCAGCTACAGTACTTTCTTCTCTACCCAGCCTCTCTCCCCTAAGCATTTTTTGTGTCTCAGCACGTCTCCTATGCATCCTTAGGTTTCATTTCCTCTTGGAGAGCCTTATGAATATCACCAAAGTGTATTAGATACTCCTCACCTCTACACCCAAAGTATCATGTACTTCCTTTCATTGTCTTCTTTCTAATATATAGATTGCATATTTCCTTATATCTCATCATTGCTAGACTTTAAGCATTATAAAGATAAAGACTATATCTAATTCACTGTCACGTCCTCAGTACCTAAGCACAGTGCAGTGAGTTGCTGAATTTTAAATGAATTAATTGGTGTGTTACTTTATTATAGTTAACTACTATGGCAAATAGTTGGCTTGTACCCCAACACAAACATTTCATAAGGATTAAAGTGTAAAAATAATAAGAATAAAATTAGGATATTAGTTTAAATATTAACTTTTAAACATTTTTAACAAGAAGTGTGCTTTATACTGTGCTATATAACTAGCCTTTTTACACTTCTTTGCATGCTAGCCATGTGTAAATTATTTGACACTTATGATTTATTGATAATATTGAAGTATACTGTGAGCTTATCCTTCACTTTTAACATTGAGATAATTGACAGGAACTCTCTTTGTATTTAAAGTGTAATAATATCTGAAGCAGAGTGTTAACTCTTAATGATACCTGAGTGGTCCTTAAATTAACACATATTTTTTTTCAAATACAGCTTTAATCGAATATTCTATTAGTTGTGTGCTGAAGTTCTTTTTATGAGGGGTGCCTGCGTGACCCAGTCAGCCAAGCATCCCAGTCTTGATTTTGGCTCAGGTCAGATCTCGGCATCCAGAGATGGAGCCCCACCTCGGGCTCTGTGCTTAGGGTGGAGTCTGCTTAAGAGACTCTCTGCCTCTCCCCCTCCATGCATACACTCTCTGTCTCTTTCTCTCAAACAAATAAATTGATCTTTACAAAATAATAAAGTTCTTTTTATAAAATGTTAATGAACTGTGTTTCTAATCACAAAAGATCTGTATATTTCAAACATTCCTATAAAATGAAAAGAAGCTAATAAATATTAACTTTAAGAAGAAAAGGGTACATGCAAAGTTGACTGAATTACTTATTGTTTCCTGTTATATATGTTATCTGGTTCTCATTTTTAAGAGTTAACTATTTATTTTGGCTAGCCTGCATTAGAACTATTAACAAAGCACCACAAGGTGACAGGAACTGTGTCTTGCCAATCCTCTAGTACCCACCAGTGCTCAATTGCATTTACTAAGGAAGGAAGAGCAATTTAATTATAAATTTGGGAAATGGTTAACTCATTCATTTGAACAGATTAAAAAATCTATGGACCCTGGGAAACAGTCTGAGGGTTTTAGAGGGGAGGGTAGTGGGGGATGGGTTAGCCTGGTGATGGGTATTAAGGAGGGCACATATTCCATGGAGCACTGGGTGGTATAAGCAAACAATGTATCATGGAACATTACAACAAAAACTAATGATGTACTGTTCGGTGACTAACATAATAAAATAAATAAATTAATTAAAAAAATAATCCTATATCGGTTTGTTATTTCAGTATCTTTACTTGATGCTTACTTTGCATATCTGTTAATGGAATATCTAATGAAGAGAAAGTTACTCTATGTAGAGTGCAAAGGGTGGATTCCCAGATAGAAACTTACTACTACTTAATTCATTTAAACTCTCTGAAGTGCATTTTCTCATCTGTAAGATAACAAAACTACTGCCTCAAAGAGATGTCCACACTCCAACTCATCAAAAAAATACCATAATTTAAAACATTTTAAAACCAAAGTGCTCAATGTGTGCTGTGTATTATTATCAAATATGTTTCTTGTGTTCTGCATATCATTATAATTCAACATAGCATTATAGGTAAAAGCAGAGAATTGGAGAGAACAAATATCAGTAATAAATAATTGTTCAAATAAATTATGATACACCGAAGTGTATGATAATGTGTTTCCATTAAAACAAATAAGGAGGATTTATATTTACTACCATAGAAATATGTCCATGACAAATTGTGAAATTAAAAGTAAACTTGTAAGCTTGGAAGCAAAGATTAAAGATAAATGTCAATGGTAACAATTATCTCTTCCTTGAGAGTGGGTGTGGAGTGTTCCTGGGGGAGTTTCAGTTTTTTTTCCATGTATGCACTGTTTGAATTTTTAAAATAGTAAAATTGGATTACTTTGGCAATAAAGATTCAATTAACTCTTAAATAATAAAAATATTTAGTTAACTTAAAAACACTATAATAATTTGGGGAACATCAGTAATATATGGGGACATCTAGAGACCTGCATTGTTCCTCTGGTTTGTGCATGGGGGGCAGCTCACATATGGAATTATATTGCTGTTGTATTACTATGTATCAGCCAGCTAAAAGTGCTCCCAAAAGGACAGGAGCCAAAATATTATGGAGAATTTCCAAAAAGAAGTTCTTAAAAGCATGTCACTGTTTGAGGAGGACTTTTATTTCTGTAACTGAATGCAGATTTTACTTTTCTTATCCCAAAGCTAAAGAATTTGACTTATCCTATCTAGTTACTAATGGAGGTATTTGGGAAGTAGAGTATGATGCTATTTATGCTACTGGCTCTTTAGCACTCGGGAGGGTTAAGAGGACAGCACCTTTGAGTTGGTGAAGATGAGAAGAGAGCCAGTTCCTAATTAAATATTTCCTTGGATCTGGCAAGAACAGGAGTGTTCTAAAAACTGATAAACACTTGGGTTACATTAAGGACTTTTATATTCCTGTCTTTATTATGCCAGATGTGTGCTGCCAACTTAAGTAATTACTGTTTTCCCAGTAGGAAGTTTGCTGAAATGTACTTTTTGCTCAAAAATATGCTAACCAAAAAAATCCATTTTTATCCTCTTGAGTTTTTCATTTTTTACAAATGTGAAAAATGTATGAAGCATTTTTTAAAGCTTCACACAGTATCATTTATATGGGAAGGCTTTTTGATATAATACAGATACAGAAACCAGAGACTTGCCAAGAGAAGATTTATCCTGACGGTTTTCATCTTAGATAACACAGTAGGCGAAGCATCAAAAATATGTAGGCATATTACAGATTAATATAAAATTATTCAGACACATGTTTTTGCAGCCAATGACTTCTGTTTATCTTATATTAAAATATTTACTTTTATTTGTATTTAATATTTCCAGAATATTAAAATATACAGGGATCCACTTTCCTCATTGTCTGCAAGTGAGTATTTAAAGCTCATTATTTTTACCAGCAATTTTTGTTATTTGTGATTAACTTCCCATGAGAATGTGCTTGTTAGGAGATTGTATTCTTCCGAGTTTCAAATAACTGTTCAGTTTTTTTTTTTTTTTTTTTTTTTTTTAAGATTTTATTTATTTACTTGACACAGAGAGAGAGACAGCCAGCGAGAGAGAGAACACAAGCAGGGGGAGTGGGAGAGGAAGAAGCAGGCTCATAGCAGAGGAGCCTGATGTGGGGCTCGATCCCATAACGCCAGGATCACGCCCTGAGCCGAAGGCAGACGCTCAACGACTGAGCCACCCAGGCGCCCCAAATAACTGTTCAGTTTTAATTTCACCTTTGTAAATGTCAGAATGATTTGAATAAAAGAAAAAAATAAGGGGCATACTTAGAAAAAAAATATGGTATATCTTTGTTTTTGCAAATACTAAATACTGTTTTGCCTAAAGAAATTTGTAGTCATTTAATTCACTAATTAATGTCCTGTTTATACTTAAATTGATAATAATAATCACTGCCTTAGGGAAGATACTGTTTAAAAAGTGTATTGATACAGATCAATAAAAAGGAAATGATTTATGTTCAAGGCCATGACTACCACATATCTTAGATTTCACAACAGAGACCGTAGCTTACCAGCATTTTACTTAAGGCAGCAAATTATTTTATATTATAATAAAAATTAGGCATCTAAATTTATTTACTAATATGTTACCAGTTGGCATTTATAATATGCACAGTAGCCAGGACTCAAATTCTTTTTAGAATCACCTATACAATTAAATATAAACAGGAAAAAAATAACAAAAAACATCAGTGTGCCAGCGTATTAAGCCATTTTTCGGGAGGAAATAAAAAAAAGGTATTTTGCTACATTTAATAAAGTACTCATCTGAAGGTCAGATGAAAAAACACATACTGTGAAAACTTCCCGTTTCAGCAGCTCAGGTTCCTTTCCTTTCGCACAAAATGCACTTCTCTGGGTGGGGCAGGCTGGTGTTTCAGTTGAAACGAAGTAACTTTCTCTTGGCTTCCTTCTTTTTCTGATCAGTTTCCTTCACAGGCTTCGGGAAACTGTCTTGCTCTTGGAGTGCTTACTGTGCTCAATATGTATCTTAATTCTCTTGGCAAGAATCTTGCCCTTAGCTGGTTTGTTTACAACAATGCTACATTGTAAACTCTGCCAGTTTTGACATGGTAACATTTGGGGGCATTTCTTTTTGTTTTTTGTTTGTTTGTTTGTTTTTCATTTCTTTTTGAATAGAGCCTATTCCCTGATGTCTACAATATCATCTTCCTTGTATGTTTGCATATATGCGGCCAAATGAATGACTCCATGTTTCCTAAAAGCCTACAGCATACAGCAGCAGCTGCTTCTCCTCTCTCCCTTTGCCATAGTCATTTTGGCCAATTACTGGAAGATGGCAGTTCCAGCCGAAAGGCAGTTTTGACTTTTTAAGAGAAGTAGAAAGCAGATGAGAGTTTATACTTTCACACAACTTTTTTGACTCATATATGATGAATAAAATATTTACTAAATGCATACATAGAAGAACAAGAACAATGCAAATATAAATTGTGGAAATCAGATGTTATAAACTGAAGATATATACTTTAAAAAACCAGGTTTATCAATAGGAAAGTTATATATCCAAATGTGTGTGTGTGTGTGTGTGTGTATATATATATATATATGCATATATAAATGTATATACATTCAAGAATTTCAATGAACTAGTTATAAGTCAAAACAAAAGACTGTATTCAGGCTAAGGAAAACAAACCTGTTGTCATGAGACACATTTGTGTAATGCCTACTGTGTGTGTTTTAGGCTATGTGCTAGAGGTATAAACACGAATAGAACAAAATGAACTGTGGTAGAGAAAAATATGTAAGTAACATAGAACTCTGGGATACAATTTTAATTAGAAAATCACAGGTGTAAAAGCTGCATATTTTTAAAACATGACGTTCCATAAATAAAATTTCTTATTTCCTTAATTGTGAAAATTCTTATTTTATACCAAGGACTTCTAGAGTTTACTGAAGGCATTCAAGTGTCAGTTATATTTAATATTTTCAGTGTGCTAATGAAATATATTCCACTTGGCTAAATTATTAATTATTATGGTATTATTACTGGGGTTTGAATTAGAATAGCAAATTGAAATCTAAATTGAAACAATTCTTTAAAAATCTCAAGGTTTACCACTTTTACTTAAACCGCTGTATTATATGACTACTCAAATTTACCCCATATTTATTTATACTGACATTCAATAACAACTTGTGTTTTAGACATACAATATGTATCTACTAATTTAAAAGTATGCACTGTGTATACTTTATTTTTTTCTTCTCTTACTATACTATGCATCTTGTTCCCACATAATACTATAGATTTGTCAGTTTCAGGATTTCAAGGAGGTATACCAAAAGGCTTATCAGATTATTCTAGAGTCATCATCTATGATTTTTAAAAGAAAAATTACTAAGCTAAAACTACTCAGTAAATAATACCTATTTTAGATTTGGTATTCATTCATTGCCCATAATTGCTTATTAATCGTTATCTAACAATCACAATAATTGAGGCAAATAGCAAAAATTTTGTATTAGGAAGTTTTAGAGAATGGAGAGTTAAAATTTTGAGATTCTAAATATATCATATTAACAAATGATTATATCTCTACTACCAATCATATTATTAGTAGAGCAAATTGATCCTGTTTACCTTTATTTTTGCTAGTTGTTTAAGAATATTAGACTGATAGATGCAGTTTGTCATCACTAGCACTCATTAGCCTCCCAAAAGATTGTTTTAAAGCATTTAACTTTAAATAAATACCAATTTAGTAAGTATTATAGTTGAAGTGGGGTCAGAGGTAACTACTTTGTAGTAAATAGCACTATCTATGATATTTTCTGAAGACATTGTACCTCAATTTCAACAATATAATTTAATATAAAATATTTTATTGAAATTTGTCTAAATAATTCCTACAAAATGAAGTGCAACAAAGAAATCCCACTGTATTTTTCTATAGTATCTTTACTGATTTTTTCTTCCAATATTTTCCCAAAACTGAGGTAATTCAAAATGTGTAAACTATTCCATCCTTTCTCTGATGGATGCAATTACATTAAAAAAAAAAAAAAAAAAAAAAAAAAAAGACAAGTGACAGACACATTTACACATTGGCATTTATTCTTGCTACTCATTCTTCTTCAACATCTCAACATCCTTTCATTTTTATCTGCTTTTTCAACTATGAATATAGTGTCAGTAGCCATGTCAATTAAAGACTGTGCAGGGAAAAACAAACAAACAAACAAACCAGCCACACAATTCTGATAAGTCAAGAAGGGTTTTACAGAGACTATTTTCAGAGGTATGGGTGAAATGAAGGGAAATCTCAAGTTTTTGGCCATGTTAGAGCTCTTACCTTTATTAGGTCTGAACAGACAAGTAAAGGAAGAAATTACCTTCAGTAAGAGGAAGGAAGGTTTGTCCAGAAAGTGAACTTGATAGAAATTTTATCTTCGTGTGCTGGATATATCTAATCAGAGACAATGCATGTTAAAGGAGCCCGGGAAATAAAACCTTGCCTCTTCCTTCATGCTCATCTCTATTGACTGTCCCCATTGGCTAAACATAGCAGGAATCCAGTGGGCAAAGGAGCTTTCTGCTGTGGCCCATCTAAGTGCATCCATCAAGGCAGAGCATGGGCTATGAAGTGTGAAGGTAGATCTGGAAGGGCAGATGGAGAAAAGGGATAGCTGTGGTAGAAGCTATGGCCACTTCTGTGCTTCCTCAACATTCTGTGCTTTTTCATGCCTCCTGATAACATTCCCTGTCTTTGTTGGCTTAACTGAGGAAAAATTTTCAGGTCATATTAACAAAGCATTTCAATGGGGTGGCCCCTGAGGGGTATACCTAAAGGTCATGTGGGGTCTTGCAGTTCTCCAAAACCACACTTAAAATGGAATCCAAACTGGTCCCCAAGAAAAGGCTACTTATAAGGCCTAGATTCTGGGAAGTATTCTGGGAATGGGCTGCAACTGATGATCATCAGAAATTTCTCAAGGTGGAGAAAAACTGTTCAGATTTACTAATAGCTCTTAACGAGGACCCCAAATTATGATGAAGGTAGGATGCCAGCGGAAATACAGTCTACTAATTTATTTATAATTTGGTGACTTTCTGTGTTTCCTGAGTAGTGGGCATTTTCTGTGTAAATACAGGGAAGCATGACATTATGATACGTAAGATCATCTTATTAGTGTTAAATGATCGTGGGCTCACGTCCCAGATTTTCCACTGAGTAGCTTTGTGATCATAGGCAAGCCATGTTTTTCTCACTGAGCTTCAGTGTCCTGATAAATGTATAAGCAATATTGATAATTCCTGTTTGGGCTGTTGAGATTACAGAAGATAAAATGAAAATAAACTACATAGCATGCTGTTCGATGTATACTAAGCTCTTTATAAGAACTGGCTATTTTTTAAAAATAAAAGTGAAACGATTTGGTTTTATTAGGCAGCAGACTGCCTCAGCAACAAAGGTCATAACCCAAATCAAAGGAAGAGGATGACGAAAGGCAAAAGGACTGTACCAGCTGCATCCCTCTTCTTTATTGAGGTGATGAAAACTTTCCAAGGTACCTTCAATCACTGACTACAACTGAGTACACTTAGGTTTGATTGACAAGAACAGGATCCTACGATAACCCCAACCTAGAACTGCAGCTAGAAAGTCAGGTCATAGGATGGTTGTACCTGGACTAGACCAACCGTGAATCTTGACCCAGGGTGTGGACTGCACACGAAGTATAAAATCAGACGAAATGGTATTCTGTTAACAATGAAGAACAGAAGAATAGGTAGAAAATTAACATTGTGTAGCATATCAGTTTGACATTATTTTCTTTCTTGGAAAGATAATGTAGGAAACTCTGAAGATGTTTCTCAGCAAGGACTTTTACAAAGGTGGCCGTGTATTAATGTGACATCACTTGGCAGCATTTCTCATATTTTCAAGTGTGAATACTTTAAAAGTTTTGTGTCATGTAGTGTGAGAAAGTATGAAAGAGTGGATTTTAATTTAAAATATGTACTTTTTAAATTTTATTTTAGATGTCTTTATTTCTGTAAATGTTTCTTATCAAGCATAATTCCAATTGTGTTATTTAAAACAATGGTAATATAGAGTTTATTTGCTATTAAATATTAAACAAAGGATGCATCTAAGAAGGTTGTAACTTCTATTTTTCCCCCGACACTGAGGATAAGCTTGAATTGGCAAAGAACATCTTCTATTAATGAATGATTATTTCAAGAAAAAAAAATATCAGCAATTCAGAATAGCAATGTGTTCCTTTCTCTGGCCTGAGAAAGAATCATGATAATCAAAAGAATCCGAGATTCCGAAATGCTTTCTATAAAAACATTATTGTTATTTAAACTTGAATTTGTAATGAACACATTAAGTAAACATAAACTAAAATTAACATTTAATATATAGAAATCATTGGGGAAAAAATTATTCTCTTTCAAATATGAGTTTTGTTCTTTAATCCCTCATAAATTCCAGAACATCACCTTACTTTTGAGCTCACCTGTTTCCTACCTAACCTATAAACCTAACCTAATCTTTCTGGTATCTCTTCTTATAAGGGCATTATCCTCATGACCTCATCTGAGCCTAATTATCTCCCAAAGGACCCATCTCCAAATGCCATTACACTGGGGTTAAGGCATCACTGTATAATTTTGGGGTGAGGGAGGCACAGTTCGGGCCATAACAAGTATCCACTACATACCTGGAACTGTGCTGGGTGTTTTATTCCCAATATCTTTGACTAAAAGGTAGATAACATTATCCTCATGTAACTCAAAATGCAAAAGAATTGGTCAAGTAAAATAAGTGGTGGAAATAGCTGTGAAACAAGAAATGGTGTCCGTGTGAGGGGACACTTTTCTTTGGTGGGGAGGTGACAGCTGCTGCTTAGCTACAGTGATTGTTAGTGTATATTCATGGGAGCTAGGCATTCCCCAGTTTTAGGTTTTTAAAGAGAATCTGGATATGTGGGTTTTTATCTGAAATATTCCTATATTAATGTTGGCAATTGAATCATGTTTTTAACTGCCTTGTGGGTGAAACAAAACTAAGTTTAGCCCAAGCGTTGTCAGTTTTCAAGGTCTGCTCTGAGGGATTTTATAGACCACTTGGTGTCACCTAGCTATTAGGTGGCAAAGCTGGATTCCAACGCAGGTCTGCCAGGGTCCACTGCCCTCCTTTCCTCTAATCCATATTGTCTTCTGGGCTTCCTCCTTGTGTAAACACCACTGTCTGATTTCTATATTACTATTTCTAGTTAGCCGAACATTTCTAGATAAAATTATTTCTAAATAAAATCAAACTGAATGCTGTCCAAAGTTAGCTGTCGCCCTTACATTAATCACCCCTTAATTTAACAATATTTTCATGGGTTCTACTCCCCAAGATAGTGAATAATACATTAAGATATGTATTAATGAGTGATTTTGGGATCACCATCTCTGGAATGGGAGGGAAGAAGGCAGGAGTAGGCAGAGGGAGAAGTTGAGTTGCAATGCGGTTGCATTTAGCAAACACTTCAGCTAACCTGAAGCTAGGATGGCCCAGGGTGGGGTGAGGGGTTTGGGCCTTTATATACTTGTATTGACCAGTGGTTGGATCAGGCTGCCTTGGGGATCTCTTTCCAGCTGATTCTGTAAAGGGCTGATAGCTGAAGGTTGTCTGCTGGCTGAAGCACTTTCACTGTTAGAGTAAAGGCCTGTAATACCACACTTCTGGCAGAAGGAGACTTGGGATACAATAGAATTGGTGATTCTCAGATTGAGACTGGCTATGTTTTGCACAGAGGAGGGGGAGCACAAGGCACAAGAGCACAAAAGCACAGAGTAATAATCTATCCTCCATCAAGAAGCCAGAAAACCAAGGTGTATTCCTGAATCCAAATATTCTCTAAATTCAAAGCTCTAAACAGCCTAGATCGGGTTGGGGAAATGGATAATGAATAATCAGAGATTTCTGGAATTGTAGCCACTGTATTAAAGTTGCCATCCAGACATAGGACTTGCCCAATCAGTACTCAAGCTAGACTGCATGACTTGACCAAGTGGCTTAAAACTGCCCAGTCTAGACAGGGGTGAAACCTGATGGGCTAGGTGCATAATTTATTAACATTTAAATTTTGATTTATAGGAATTGTTCTCATGTTATTGCTATCTCAATGCCCGTTATAAAGAAGATGGGCTTGAATGTTATCTGCATGGGCCCCTAAAGGCACTTTATAGGGATTTTAAACTCTAGGTGTATGATTTATTAAAAATTATCTGTCATGTATTCACCTTATTATCTGAAATGCTTTTCTCATATAGTTTTGAATTATTTAATACCTTTATCTTAAACAATAATATTAATACTATTCTATATTTCTAACTACTTTATCAACACATTGATATTCTTGGGGCACCTGGATGGGCTCCGTCACTTAAGCATCTGACTCTTGATTTCACCTCAGGTTATGATCTCAGGGTCCTGGGATCAAGCCTCCCATCTGGCTCTGTGTTTAGCAGGAAGTCTGCATGAGGAGTCTGTCCCTCTGACCCTCCCCCTGCTCACTAGTGTGAGCACATGCTATCTCTCTCTCCTTCTCTCTCTCAAATAAATACATATTTTTAAAAAATATATTGATACTCTTTTTATAAGGTGACTCTTTAATACTATAGCTAATTTAATGACTGAAAATGTTGTTTATCTAGTTTGTCTCTGGATGTTTAAAATTATATCTGGTTGTTTAAAAAGCCTTAAGGAAAGTGAAATGAGGCTTACCTTAAATCATCTGGCAGGTGACTTAACATGTAATAAGGAATTGGTTAATTGTTCATTTTATCATAACATGTTTAATTGAGTTAGTGTTAATCTCTTCTCACAGGGTATTTGCTCTCATTTACAATTTTATAATATTGATAGCAGAAAGTCTATTTTAGAAATCCATGGCAATGGATTTTCACAAGATAAAATACAACAGATATGTTGTAACTCACCTTTCATAGATCCATTCAGAAACAGAAGGAAGACACATTTCTCATTATCTTCAGATCCATTCTATCCCCTACTTCACCTCTGCCAGGTAATTTCTATGCCACACAACTCTTAGTGGCTTTCTGAAATTATTATTTTAAAAGACATTCACCAAGACTCAGTCCAAGAAGGAAATACCCCATTTACCTTTGTTGCTTTTGTTGGTTTATGGATGCATGGTGCCCTAGAGAGTATCACAAATCTTGATGATGTCCTAAGTGTTAACTTTAATGTTTGTATCTTTAATTTAGCTGAAAGATGTGTAAAATATTATAAAGTTAAATAGCTCCCTCTTGGCTGAACACATAAAGTTGGGATTAAAGCATGTTTTCCTAGTAGGTATCAGTCATAATTCATGCAATATAATTTATTTTTGAATTATATTCTCAGATTATAAGATATGAAAGAGCAATTGATTTTTTTTCCCCAGGATTATTTGAGCCAAGTCCTATTCTTACAAAGATTGCCTTAGATATCTAGACTTTTCTGGGTTACTTGGCTATTTTCATTGGTGTAACCATTAAAATAAATTCATCAAGTAATCTTCTATGACCACAAGAGGGCAATTATAAGTATGTGTCTGTCTTTATAAATAATATTTACCTATTTTATCCAGGATTTCATTTTTACTTTATTATTCCAAGATTGGAAACCGATATTAATGATAATGATCACCATGTATAGGGGGCAGGCATTGCTGTGAAGAATACAAAATCATGATATGTTTCACATGTGGTGTACTCTTCATTGGTTTTTGCTGAAGAGCTAGTATTTGGCATTACGAATGACTGTCACATTCCATAGTTGGTTGTCACTCATTAGTTTGGTTTAATATCTACCTCCTTTAACAAAAATCATTCTGAATTTCCTTATATTAAGCAGAATTAAAAATCAAAAGGAAAACACGTGACAAAGCATACTTAAATGTTAAAAATTCCATTAAAAATCATCATATGACTTCTCTACTTTCAAAATAAAATGAAAGTTAAAATAAGACAAATACATGCTTTTTTAAAGAAGTAAGACATAAAGGTAATTTTTAAAGTTGGAAGGGATATTGATAAATTTACTGCAAAATGTAAGGCTGGGGCGTCTGGGTGGCTCAGTCGTTAAGCGTCTGCCTTCGGCTCAGGGTGTGATCCAGGCGTCCTGGAATCAAGCCCTGCATCAGACTCCCTCCTCTGCTGGGAGCCTGCTTCTTCCTCTCCCACTCCCCCTGCTTGTGTACGCTCTCTCACTGGCTGTCTCTCTCTCTGTCAAGTAAATAAATAAAATCTTAAAAAAAAAGTAAGGCTAAGAGAAGTTTTTATACTATTTAAACTACAGTCATATTTGATTTAACGGTATAAAGACAAATGTTAAATTTCATGCCTTTTTTTAACTTTCTGTGAAATGTTACAATTTGTAAAAAATATTGATGAGTTTTGGTGTGTTGCAGTGTTAAAAGATATTCCATTAATACTTATTTTGGGATTACTTATATTGGTTAAAAATTATTAATTTACCCATAATAAACAAACAAAAAATAAAGCAGATGCTTTTATTTCCTTTGACACCAAAATACACCCCATCAATTCATAGTTCATAAAGACACCAAATTCTGTTTCATGTTTGCTTGTCTTCATGTTATCTCTTGGAAACTACCTCATTATAATGATTCTTAATAAGCACCTTTTTTTTTGCTGACACCATTTAAGACTATGGAATAAATGAAGTATATGTTTAACAAAGCAAAAATGAAATATTACCTGAGCAGAGTTTCATAGAACCTGATGGTTTCATTCCTTCCATCAGTACTGATATATTCTAAAGCAACTTGGCTAGTTATTTTGATAAATTAATATTTCTTGTTTGTCTAAAATGAATGCTGCAGTTATTCCGCTTGTTAATGATGACTTCTTAATATATTTACTTTTAGAGACTTAATATGAAACATTATCTCTATGAATTTCAATAATACCATAATAAATATACACAATTACAAGCCAGGAAATGTATTGAATTTACTTTTAACTAATAAACTATAATTATTGTTTAATATAATGTCATATAAACCAGAGAAATACATTAAATTTTTCCTAAATTTGTAAGGGGTTATAAGCACTGTGAGGGTAGGAATAATATCTGTTTTGTTTCTTACTGTGTAGTAGAATTTAGCAGAATTCCTTTTTTTTTTTAAAGATTTTATTTATTTATTTGACAGAGATAAAGACAGCCAGCGAGAGAGGGAACACAAGCAGGGGGAGTGGGAGAGGAAGAAGCAGGCTCCTAGCGGAGGAGCCTGATGTGGGGCTCGATCCCATAACGCCGGGATCACGCCCTGAGCCGAAGGCAGACGCTTAACTGCTGTGCCACCCAGGTGCCCCTAGCAGAATTCCTGATGCATAAATCTTCTTAATATATGAATTATAAACACTAAATATATTAAAAAACAGCTTGATGGTAAGGCATCTTTGAATAAAATAGAATACCATCTTGGGGCGCCTGGTTGCTCAGTTGGTTGAGCTCCTGACTCTTGATTTCAGCTCAAGTCATGATCTCAGGTTTGTGAGGTCAAGCCCTCCCTCCCCATCAGGCTCCATACTTTGCTTAGGATTCTCTCTCTCTCCCTGCCTCTTCCTCCTACCGCCACTGCCACACACACCCCACCCCCGCTCCGGCTTGTGCTTGCTTTCTCTCTCTCTCTCTCTCTCTCTCTCTCAAAAAGAAAGAAAGAAAGAAAGAAAGAAAGAAGAAAGAAAGAAAAAAAGAATAGTATCTTTAGTGTTTTCAATGATATAATATTGAACAAATTATTTTGCCCAAACTACAACTATGTAAATAAAAATATGATATAGTAATGTCCCTCTCCTAATATCATAACTTGCAATGTTTAATGAATGTTTTCCTCCCTTCTCATGCAGGAACATACATTGGATACTCCAGTGTAACCTTTTGAGATATTTTTATAGCTAGAATTTCAAATCCTTGATTGTACCATTTTCTCCCAAACTGTTACCTATCTTCTTTCTTTAACTTTTTCTCTATCTGTTGCTCCACGGTTCATCAATTTCTCCTTATTTCTTTTACTTTTGACCTGGCTCTTTTATTAAATTCTATCTGTGATTCAATTTAGCCACCAGTTGTCAGCAATAGCCCGGACATTCTGTTAACATGTGCAGTTATATCATTGCAATAAATACCTGACCTGAACTTCAGATGTACCCTCAATGTTACATAAGGCTTTTTTTTTTTATCTAATTATTTTTTCTGTATTACACCTTAAATAATAATAGACATATTCTCTCTTCTTGAATTCACTACTATTTTCCTTCTCATTCTTAGTCCTTATGTGTTTCGAAATGTTTTCATCTACTGTCTCATTTAATGAATAGTTTAGCACGATATATAATCATTATTTTTCTGTAGAGAATTGTCTAGTCTCCTCCCTGGAAGTGGGCAGGCTGAATTGGCTCTCTTCTTAGTGGTAATTATGTTCTGCAGGATGGTAGATTTATAACTTTCTCCAGTATGCTATCAGTTCCCACTCCTTTTATCAGCTTTTCCTTTTTCATTCTTTGTCCTGTGTTGTTTCTTTGCTTTCTTTCTATCCTTTATGGCTAACACCTTTTTGATTATTCTTTGCAAATATTTCAGTGGCATTTCGCATTTAGTCAGTCCTCCCTATTTAATAGAAAGAGCCTAGTTTTTAAAAATTATGCTTTATTATAACTCCTTTCTATGTCACTTAAATACTATAGGATGGATTTGAGTAAATTTTGAAGACAATGATAATATCCTCTAGCCATTGACATCCTTATCTATGCCTTTTACTTTAAGAGAACTCTTTATACATAATCTCACTTAATTGTCCTAATAAAGCTTTAATTGACAATATTTTCATTGTGAAGACAACAAAAATGAAACTCTGAAAGATGTTACCTATCCATTTTCACAAAATGGAAAAAAAAAAAAAAAAAAAGGACTGTCTATCTGCCCGGACTACTTGATTAAAAAACTGAAGAGTTTTATTTTTCTAAAATATTCTACTTGTTTGAGGACAAATTGGTGATTTCTTAATGCTATTATGAGAAATATTAACTATTTAACAAATAATTTTTCTTTCATTTTATGATGCACATCTGAGATTTCATGACTTACACTTTCATGTTATGTAATGAGGCTGTTTCTCTAAAAATATTACTACTATCAAGCTGTGTATTATTAAAACTCTTATTTAATATTTACCCGACAAGGAAGCACTGTGATATGGTAGACGCAGAACTGACTTTGAGTTTGGCAAAATATAGGTTAGACTTATGTTAGTTTTACAAATAAGATAATACCTGAGACTAAATACACACTCTCTTACAACCTGTGAATAAAAGAAAAAAATACTTTGAAGACTTAAGAGGTAATGTATTTATATTATTGTGTTAGTTTTTTTATTCCTTCCATAATGAATTAGCACAAAGTTAGTGGTTTAAAACAATATAAATTTATTACAGGTCAGAATTTCAACATGTGTCTCACTTGGCTAACATCAAGGTGTCCGCAGAGCTGTTCTCTTTTCTGGAGGCTTTAGGGAAAAAATCTATTCCTTGCCTTTTCTAGCTTCTAGAGATCACCTATATTTTTTGACTCATGGCCCTCTCCCTTCATCTTCAAAGCCAGCAAAGGTCAGCTGACTACCAACTTTAATTGCATCTACAACCTTAATTTTATTTTGTCTTGTAACATAATATGGTCACAAGTTCCAGGTATTAGGATATGGACATCTTGCGGGGGTGGGGGGGGGCATCGTTTGCTGACCACAAGTATCTCTGAAAATTCCTGACATAGACTATCAGTAAGTGGAATCTATTATTGTTCATTGAACAAAATATTTATTAAATACTAATTTAATATGTGTGCTATCTAGATTTCCATTAATTATCTAATTCACAGGAACCCTGGAGCTAGGCAAGGCAGGTATTGCTCTAGCTTCACAACACTGGTTATAAATTGATTTAAGACATTCATGCTAGTGATAGGGGAATGCAAACCATCATCTTCTCTATTTACTTTAAGTGCTTATAAAAGTTATAAATATTATGTTGTCTGTGACTAATTGTTGACTAAATAGAAAGCTAATTGACTAAGGTTTTCTTATCAAGAAAATAACATCTTTACTACTAAAAATGATTTATGCTTTTTAAACCTAAGACTAAAGAAAAATTGGTAATGCTTATTTTCAGTGTTAAGTAACAGAGAAAGTTAAATTTTATACATGCAAAGTTAATAAAAGTTTATTGTTGTTCAGACTATCTCTTTTTAATAATGAAACTGAGGTACTCAAATAATATTTTCAAGGGCTTAGTTTGCCTGTGTTTATAATGCAGGCCTAGCAGGTCTGCAATATTCTTAAAATGAACATAGTCATTTTACGCAGTGCAGAGTTAACAACTCTACTGTTTTCTGATCTAACAGTTTTATTTTTTTCCTATGGGAGCAATTATTCTACAAAATGACAGAGTGGCAAGGGCAAAAATCTACTTACCAATGGCATACAATCCCTTCTCTGTTTCAGAGTTGGGATTCTTGATCTCATTAATAGCCCAAAATTGCATGACAGGCTTTTCCATTTAGACAATTAACATATTAATCTACTTCATGTGGTATCCATCTGCTCATATATAATTTTTCAGAAAGATTATCCATACCTCCTTGCATTCATGTCCCATAGCTATTCTTAAAAGCAATATATAATTACTAGATGTTATAAAATATTAATATACAGCACCTGGGCAAGTTATTGGCTTTCAGAAATGACAAATTACAGGCAAATCTTTTTGTAAATCTCTAAAACTTAGATATTAAGGGATAGTATTAGGGTAATTCATTTCCTAACTCACTTCCTCCGATACCTGAACTTTTTGTGCAATTTGGAAAATCAGGAGTTTTTGTGGGTACTGGACGGTAACTTCATGAGAATGAAAGATTTAAAAAGAAAAAGATGAGTTAAGTCTTATATGTTTCTGTAAATTGAATTCATACACAGATTTTCTTTTTCCCCTTTTTTCAGTAAAGCAAAAATGCACACTTAATAGTAATAGAAAGTAAAAACAAAGAAAAAAGTCACAGTTTTTAAAAAATAATAATTTTTATATAGCAAATAAAATCAGGTTTGTTTGTGCCTCACTTACATTTCTTGTTCATTAGAATGCAGGGGATATGGAATTATACTATTTTTCATAATATATAAATAAATATAAATACACATGCATAATTGTGCCACCGAATATTGTAAATGCTATCACCTGTGTAGTTAATGGACTCTATCTGGAGCTGAACTAATTCATGTCAACTCCAGATTTTCCTGCTTACCCTGTGACCAGAGGGACATTATTTAACCTTTGTGTACCTTGATTTCCTCACATGTAAAATTTGAAGTATTGTCAACCAGAGAAACTCACCTAAGCCTTGATGTCCAGAGTTTTTATTGCAGGTCCAGTGCTTAACTATGCAGCACCTGTGTGACTGACTTCAGCTACTCAGACTTCCCCCCTCAGCCCCCACCCCAGCCAAGAGCACAAAACAAGCATTTGCTATAAATCACACTGTTAGCTTAAATACCTGACCAAGCTGGTATTATGCAGCCCAAGGCCTCAGGCATACAAAAATACTCTTTATCAGGCAGAATATTTTTAAGGGCTCAGAATTCATCTCCCAGGAGCTGGCCAAGTGCCAGTCCTGAAGATATACCTTCTTTTGGGGAATGGACAGAGTTTGAACAACACAGACCTGCAGAGTTAACACTTTTCTTCACAAACCCCTGACTAAACTTCTCAACTCTTTATGTTAAAAATTTTATCAAAAATAGTCAAGAGCAAAGGCATACATAGATATTGGCTAAAAAACATTTAAATTTCTGTTACTGCATATAATATATTTTAGCCTCTATTGGTGAAAACTGTCCAAGTATATTTCTTTCCTTGGAAAATGCATTTGATTTAAAAAAAAAAAAAGGAAATTAACGGTTAAAACAGGATACTTTACCTGAAACTAATATTACAGTGAATTTGTTAACTAACTGGAATTTAAATAAAAACTTGAACAAAATAAAAATTAAAATAAGTAAATAAATAAAATGGGGCACTTGGGACATTCATTTGGTTAAGTGTCTCACTCCTGATTTCAGATCAGGTCATGACCTCAGAGTCGTGATACGGAGCCCTGTTTCGGGCTCCAAACTGGGCATGGAAACTGCTTAAGATTCTCTCTCTCCTTTTCTCTCTGCCCCTCTCCCCCAGTCACACTTTCTCTCTCTCAAAACAAAACAAAACGAAAACCCAAAAAACAAAAACAGAAACAAACAAAACTGAGATACTTTGCCTAATGGAATCCTTGAAATCCAGAATCCAAGAGTGAGTTCTGATTAATTATGTACTTCACTTACAAAGAGTTAACTAGAAAGACCTTTTCATTTATACCTCTTTACTGAACTCTAAAATATTGTAGAATTATTTTTACCTGCAAAAATCTGCTTTAATATTTTATACAATAAATTCCATAATATTTTCTATCCATAAAGATTAATTCAAACAGCTGAAAAATGTGAAAAAAATGGTTTAATGAATATATAGTAGCATATATAATTTAATCTGTAGATCTATATTATGGATTTGTAGCACCTCAAAATTACTCCCATCAACTGAAAAATATGAAACAAAAATGGGTTAATGAATATATAGTAGCATATATAATTTAATCTGTAGATCTATATTATAGATTTGTAACACCTCAGAATTACTCTCATCAACTATCATGAGAATATATGGATGAATCAACACTAACCTACAGAGAGAGTGTCTAAAGAAAACTCTAAACAATTTAGTAGGAGCACATGTGAAAGATAAATTATAATCTTTCATTCAAGTAAAAATGAGTTTTAGAAGTCCACTTCAGCACTTCATTTTTGTTAGGGACATTCGAAGGAAAATTGAAAGATGGGGTAATCATTGTGAGACAGTAAGGGAAGACCTGGTTCAGATCCGTTTGGTCTGGTTCCACTCGATTCAGGTTCATTAAGGAAAGGTATTGTTAAGAAGGAAGACAAATATATAGTGTGTGTGCATGTGTGTGCGTGTGTGTGTGTGTGAAATACATATATCCTGTGGTTCCATATAATTAGTACCTAAAGAATTGTTGAGAATTATTTTGAGGGAAGTTCCTTTGGGAGAAAAAACTTCGGTTTTGATAACAGAAAATATGTGTCCCATATCTGCCTCCTGCTCTGTGTGTGACCTTGATCAAAGTATTTATCTCCTTCTTGACCAAAGTCTTTTATACCTCAGTTTCCTCATCTGTAATTTGAGTTGAGTTTTGGGAAGCCTGGTTTTTTTGTTTGTTTGTTTGTTTCAGTAGGCTCCACACCCAGCATGGAGCCCAAAGGAGGACCCAGACTCATGACCCTGAGATCAAAACCTGAGATGACATCAAGAGTCGGATACTTAACTGACTGTGCCACCCAGGTGCCCTCATGAAGCTTAGTTTAAGCAGAGGAAGTCATGCCCTGACTTGGATCTAACGTGCGTTCAGTCCTGGAATTTACAAATGCTTTGGCATGTTTGCCTTACCTGACAAATGAGCAGGGCAGGCCTGCCAAAAGTACGTTTGCATGAGGACTAATTGATCTTCTACATGAGAACTCCTTGTTCGTGAAAATAGGCAAAGCAGCTTCACGTTACTGTGAAGCCTTGGTGTTTGAGGGAACTTAGTGATTCTTTGTGAAATTTCAGTAGAAGTGGCAATGATTCTGCATGTGTATGGTCATACTTTGGCATTATCTGACTGAGTGGATAGTACCGTAGAGGGGATGGTTGATGAATTTCCTGAGCTGAGCAGTTTTTGTTGTGTTGTGTTTTGTTTTGTTTTTCTGTATACAGAAATCCCAGAGATTACCTTAAAAATTTGGGAGAGGAGGAATTTGTCGAATCTGGATTTCTATATTAGTTGGTGGCCCAGGAGTTGGTAAAATTAAGTATTACATGAGAATAAAATGACCACTCCTCATGATTAATATAAAAGTCGAATTAGTTTATGACTCAGAAAACACTTTATAAACCATCAAATGCTAAGGAATGTTAAAATTACCATTATTTACCAGTTGATTAATACAAACATAGGAATGCTATGGAATGCTAAGGAATGTTAAAATTACCATTATTTACCAGTTGATTAATACGAACATACAATCGAACACAGGTTCTACAGAAGAACCTTTCCATCAGATATGAGGGAAACTCTCAATGGCAGGATTTTCCCTCATTCTGTGCTCTTAGCTATAGACCACCTGATCAAATAATTGTAATTTAAATTTGGCAATAGCTCCTAGGAGACATACACATTTAAAGAAGTTCTTTCAGGAATTATTATGTTGATGATAATGTTCACACTCTAAGACATCAAGAGTGAAGTGGAAAATTGATCCAATTATCTGGTTAATTCATGCTTGAGACAAATTACGACTTTCTGCATAGTCTATGAAAAATTGACTAATATTACAAATTCACTACCTTTAACTCTTAAGAAATTTCTTAGATTTATACACTGATAAGTAATCTTCTAAAGAATCATTAATTGCATTTTTTAGTTCTTGAATACACTTTTTTGTCTTTAGTGGATTTATTTTTCATTGTGGTTAGTAGATTTTATTTTTCTTTCTTGTATCTCACATTGACCCTAACTACTGCACCTCCTGTACTCAGTGTTTTTTGATTCAGTTTATTATATTACATTCTTTCACATTTTTAAGATTTGCAAATATGTTATTTGCACAAAATACTTTTTTATAGTTATTATAAAAAGGAAAATATACTTTCTGTCAAATGTGGTAAAATGTTAACCCATGTCTTAACTGATAGACTGAACCTTCAAATAATTATTCTTTTTTGTTGAGAAATATCCTGAACATTGGTTTTCAACTAAGCTTGTCTGTATCTCAAAGGTCACAAGTCTCAAATGAGAACACTTTGCGTGTGTGTGTGTGTGTGTGTGTGTGTGTACACGTGTGCACCATGGATGCATGTATGGTTTTCTAGCACATCTGATTCTAGTTTCAGCTAAATGCAAGAGATTAAAAGTAAGCCATGGATGAAAATATTCAAGGAAAGAGTCAGATTTTGATTTTCAAATATCAAAAGAGAGTCTTATAAATGTTAAAGAAAAATATCTTTTGAATAAAATGTAACTCATGTTCTCTTAGAAATATGTAGCAATTTACTTTTAATTGGAACATATTCTTTTCATCATTAGTGCCCAATAATACAAAACATACAATTTCAGAGAAAAAAATATATCAATATCATCATTATTCCATTTAAGCCAAATGTTACTGGTATGCAGAATTCTAAGATTGTCTCCAAGTTTCTCACCTCTTGTATATATACATTATAAATCCCTAGGACTGTGTATGATAAGGATAAGTCATAAGGAAAAAGACATTTTGTAATTGATATTCTAAGTCATTGACTTTTTTACATTTTTACTTAAATTCCAGTTAGTTAACATACAGTGTAATATTAGTTACAGGTGTACAATATAGTGATTTAGCACTTCCGTACAGCACTCAGTGCTCATCACAAGTACACTCCTTAATCCCCCTCACCCATTTTACCCATCCTCCACCCACCTCCCTTCTGGTAATTATCAGTTTGTTCTCTGTAATTAAGAGACTGTTTCTGATGGTCTCGTTCTCATTTTTTTCCCCTTTGCTTATTTGTTTTGTTTCTTAAACTCCACATACGAGTAAAATCATATGGTATTTGTCTTTCCTGACTGACTTATTTTGCTTGGCATAATACTCTCTAGTTCTACCCATGTCCTTGCAAATGGCAATATTTCATTCTTTTTTTATGGCTAAGTGATGTTCCATTGTGTGTGTGTATGTGTATACACACACTACATCTTCCTTATCCATCCATAATTTGAAGGACACTTGGGCTGTTGCCATAATTTGGCTATTGTAGATAATACTGATCTACACATCAGAGTACATGTATTCTTTTGAGTTAGTATTTTTGTATTCTTTGGGTAAATACCTTTTAGTGCAATTGCTGGATCATGGAGTAGTTCTATTTTTAACTTCTTGATGGACCTCCATACTGTTTTCCATAGTGGCTGCACCAGTTTGGATTCCCATCAACAGTGTAAGAGGGTTTCCCTTTCTCCACATTCTTGCCAACACCTGCTGTTTCTTGTTGGTTTTAACCATACTAACAGGTGTGAGATGATGTACTTTTCATTTGCATTTCCCTGATGGTCAGTGATGTTGAGCAGCTTTTCATGTGTCTGTGGGCCATCTGTATATCTTCCCTGGAAAAATGTCTATTCATGTCTTATGCCCATTTAAAAAAAATGTATTTATTTATTTGAGAGAGTGAGAGAGCGAGTGATTTGGGGGAGGGGCAGAGGGAGAGGGAGTGAGAATCCCAAGCGGACTCCCAGCTGAATGCAGAGCCTTGGTGCACAACCCCGGGATCACGACCTTAGCTGAAACCTAGAGTCAGACACTCAATTGACTGATCCACCCAGGCTCCCCTTCTGACCATTTTTTAACTGAATTGTTTGGTTTTAGGGTGTTTAGTTTTATAAGTTCTTTATATATTTTGGATACTAACCCGTTATTAGAGGTGTAATTTACCAATATCCTTTCCCATTCCATAGGTTGCCTTTTAGTTTTGTTGATTGTTTCTGTCATTGTGCAGAAGCTTTTTATTTTGATAAAGTCCCAATAGTTTATTTTTACTTTTGTTCCCCTTGCCTCAGGAGACATATCTAGAAAGAATTTGCCACAGCCAAAATCAAAGAAGTTACTATCTGTGCTCTGTACTAGGATTTTAATGGTTTCAAGTCTCACATTTAGGTCTTTGATCCATTTTGAATATATTTTTGTGTATGGTGTAAGAAAGTTGTCCATTTTCATTCTTCTGCATGTTTCTGTCCAGTTCTCTCAACACAACTTGTTGAAGAGACTGTCTTTTCCATTGGACATTCTTTCCTGCTTTGTTGAAGATTAATTGACCATATAGTTGTGGGTTTGTTTCTAGGTTTTCTATTCTGTTCTCTTGATCTATGTGCCTATTTTTGTGCCAGTACCACACAGTTTCCATTACTATAAATTTGTAACATAACTTGAAGTCCAGAATTGTGATGCCTCCAGCTTCGCTTTGCTTTTTCAAGGTTGCTTTGCTATTCAGAGTCTTTTGTGGTTCCATACAAATTTTAGGATTGTTTGTTTAGTTCTATAAAGAATGGTATTCATCTTTCGGTAGGAATTGCATTAAATGTGTAGATTGTTTTGGGTAGTATAGATATTTTAACAATATTTGTCCTTCCAAACCATGAGCATGGAATGTCTTTCCATTTTTCTGTGTCATCTTCAGTTTCTTTCATCAGCATTTCATAGTTTTCAGTATAGTCTTTAACCTCTTTGGTTAGATTTATTCCTAGGTATCTTGTTGCTTTCAGTGCAAATGTAAATGGGATTGTTTTCTTAATTTCTCTTTCTGCTGCTTCATTATTGGTATATAGAAATGCAACAAATTTCTATACGCTGATTTTGTATTACATGAATTGACTGAAATCGCTCATCAGTTCTACCAGTCCTTAGGGTTTTCTATGTATGGTGTCTTGTCATCTATAAATAGTGACAGTTTTACTTCTTCCTTGCTGATTTGGATGCCTTTTATTTATTTTTGTTGTCTAACCACTGTAGCTTGTACTTCTAGTATTATGTTGAATAAAAGCAACTAGAGTGAACATCTTTGTCTTGTTCATCACTGTAGAGGAAAAGGTCTTGGTTTTTTCCTCATTGAGGATGATATTCGCTGTCGTTTTTCATATATGGCCTTTATTATGTTCTCTCTAAACCTACCGTGTTGAGGATTTTTGACATGAATGGATATTGCACTTTGTCAAATGCTTTTTCTGCATCTGTTGAAATGATCATATGGTTCTTATCCTTTCTCTTATTAATGCCATGTATCACATAGATTGATTTGTGAATATTGAACCACCTTGTAACCCAGGAATACAGTTTCACTTGATCGTGGTGAATGATTTTCTTAATGTACTGTTAGATTCGGTTTGCTAGTATCTTATTGAGTATTTACATCCATGTTCACCAGGGATATTGGCCTGTAGTTCTCTTTTTTTATCAGAATCTTTGTCTGGTTTTGGTATCAAGGTAATTAATACTGGCCTCATAGAATGAATTTGGAAGTTTTCCTTCCTCTTCTATGTTTTGGAATAGTTTGAAAAGAATAGATATTAACTGTAAATGTTTTGTAGAATTCACCTATGAATCCTGTGGTCCTGGACTTTTTTTGGTTGGGAGTTTATGATTACTCATTCAATTTCTTGCATGTTATCAGTCTGTTCAAGTTTTCTGTTTTAGTCTTGGTAGTTTATATTTTTCTAGGAATTTATCCATTTCTTCCTGGTTGTCCAACCCGTTGACATACAGTTTTCCATAATATTCTCTTATATTTGTTTGTATTTCTGTGCTGTTGTTTGTTATTTCTCCTCTCTCATTTGAGATTTTATTTATTTGGCTTCTCTCTCTCTCTCTCTCTCTCTCTGATGATATTAGCTAGATATTTATCAATTTTATTAATTTTTTCAATAAACCAGCTCTTGGTTTCATTGATCTGTTCTATTGTGTTTTTGTTTGTTTAGTTTCTATTTTATTTATTTCTGTTCTAATCTTTATAATTTTCTTCCTTTAGCTGCTGTTAGACTTCATTTGTTGTTATTTTTCTAGCTCCTTTAGGTGTAATGGTAGGTGATTTATTTGAAATTTTTCTTGCTTCTTGAGGTGGGCCTGCACTGCTATATACTTCCCCTTAGGACCACTTTTGCTACATCCCACAGGTTTTGGACTGTTGTGTTTCCATTTTTATTGGTTTCCATGTATTTTTTTAAATTTCTTTGATTTCCTGGTTGACCCATTCACTTGTTTAGCAGCATGTTATTTAACCTCCATTATTTGTGGTCTTTCAGGGTGTTTTTCTTGTGGCTGATTTCTAGTTTCATAGCATTGTAGTCAGAAAAGATGCAAGGTATGACTTCAGTCTTTTTTTTATTTGTGGAGGCCTGTTTTGTGACCTAATTAATATGCAGTCTATTCTGGAGAATGTTGCATGAGTACTTGAAAAGAACGTGTATTTTGCCATTTTAGGATGGAATGTTCTGAATATATCTGTTAAGTCCATCTGATCCAGTGTATTATTCAAAGCCATTGTTTTCCTTGTTGATTTTATGTTTAGATAATCTGTCCATTGATATAAGTGGGGTGTTAAAATCCCCTACTGTTATTGTATTATTATCAATGAGTTCCTTTATGTTTGTTATTAATCGTCTGTATATTTGGGTGCTCCCATGTTGGGTGAATAAATATTTACAATTATTGTATCTTTTTTTTTTTTGGATTGTCCACTTTATAATTATGTAGTGCCCTTCTTTGTCTCTTGCTACAATCTGTATTTTAAGTCTAGTTTGTCCAACGTAAGTATTGCTGTCCTGGCTTTCTTTTGACATCCATTTGCATGATAAATGTTTCTCCATCCTCTCACTTTCAATCTGCATGTGTCTTTAGGTCTGAAATGAGCATCTTCTAGGCAGCATGGGTTTCTTTTATCCATTCTGACACCCTATGTCTTTTTATTGGAGCATTTAGTCCATTTACATTCTGAGTGATTATTGATAGATAGGTATTTATTGCCATTTTCTTACTTGTTTTGTCATTGTTTCTAGAGTTTTTTTCTGATCCTTTCTTGTCTTTGTCGCTTTTGGTCTCTCCTTTCCACTCAAGGGGTCTCCTTGAATATTTCTTGCAGGGCTGGTTTAGTGGTTATGATCTCCTTTAATTTTTGTTTGTCTGGGAAACTCTTCATCTCTCCTTCTAGTCTGAATGATAGCCTTGCTGGATAGAGTATTCTTAGCTGCCAATTTTTCCCATTCAGCACTTTGAATATATCATGCCATTCCTTCCTGGCTTGCCACATTTTGGTTGAAAAATCTCTTGCTAGCCCTATGGGTTTTTCATTGTAAATTAAGGACTTACAGCATTGTAGTCAGAATTTTTGTAGGCGGAATTTTTCTGCCCTCTTTCTCTTCTTCTTCTGGGACTCCTATAATATGAATGTTATTGCATTTGATGGAGTTACCGAGTTCCCTAAATCTAGTCTCATGTTGCATAATTCTTCTTTCCCTCTTTTGTTCAGCTTTGTTACTTTCCATTATTTTGTCTTCTATGTCACTAATTCATTCCTCCGCTTTCGCTAGCCTGCTGTTCATTGCATCAGGTGTGTTTCTAATCTCATTTATTGCACTCTTCATCTCTTTTTAACTCTTTCATCTCTGTTGTAAGGGTCTTCCTGATGTCTTCTATTCTTTTCTCAAGCCCATTGAGAACCCTTGTGATTGTTGCTTTAAATTCTCCATCAGTCATGTTTCTTATATGTTTCACTTAGATCTCTGGCCATGGCTTTATCTTGTTCTTTCATTCAGGATAAATTCCTCCATGTTGACATTTTATCTAAGTCTTGCCTTCTTCTCTGTGTTAGAAAAGCCAGTTTTGTCTCCTGCTCCTGAAAGTAATGGCCTTGTGAAGAAGAGGTCAAGTAGTGCTTGGGATCTGGTGCTTCAGGGAGTGTCTCTGGTGTTAGCTGTGTGAGCTCTGCTGTTGTGTTTTGGCTGTTCTGTCCTTCAGGCCAGTCATGTGCAAAGGCTTTCCTTGCCTGTAGTGGGCAGTGTTTGGTCCCTAGACTGAATGTGGTGGGTTTTAACTAGGTGTGCTCTGGTCTTCTTGTGAAATGAGACTTGAAACCTCCTTCCTCCACCGCAACTGCAGTCCTGCAGAACTCTCTGGTCGGGAGATGTGTGGGCAGGGGTTTGTGCTAGTCTTTTGTGGAAGGGGCCCAGCAGGCAAATGTGACTGAGAAGGGCAGTTCCATTGGAGCATATCAAGGAGGGGATTGGTCTGTATAAGTTAGGCAGCCAGTGTAGTCACTGCACTGCTTCCCCCAGGTGGCTTTGTGTTTATGCTGAGGAGTTGGGAGTGAAGTGGTGCTGGCCAAATCCTTTGTTCCTGGAGGTGTCTGCATGAATGCTGCCTCTCAGGAACACACTCTGAGAAGAACATCCCCTTTGTGTGCCCCAGGCATTCTTCATATTGCTGTTTCCATGCTGTCTGACCCCAGGTTGATTGCCTACCTTCTCTCCAGGAGCAATGCAGTTCCTTTTGGGGTCTATCCCAGCCAAACCCACTGACCTTTAAAATCCAGGCTTTAAGACCTGCTGTTTGCAAGAACTCAGGAAATTCAGCCCCTCTCATTTTTCATGCCAGTGACTTTTGGGGACGTTCTCCTTGTCCATTTCCCTGTGTGCTCCTCTCTCCCTTGCCCTTCTCTGCTACTATGGCTCCCTCCCCTCCACAGCACCCTCATTCTGTCTTCCCTAAACCACATCTCTGTACTTCCTACCTTCTTTAATGTGGCCTCTTCAGTCCCTTTGGTTGTGGAGAGAACCAAGTCAGTCAGTCTTCAGGTCAATTTCTGGGGTATTTAGGATGATTTAATAGCTATCTCATTGTGTTCCTGGGATGAAGCGAACCTAGGGTCCTCCTACTCCACTGCCATCTTCCTTTCTCCTAAATTATTGACCTTTAAGTAGGGCACTTATCCAGATTTTCTTGATGTAATCATGGACCACTTTCAAGTTCTAGTCTAAAGTAGAGAAGGATGAACTCAGAGATACCAAGCATCGAAAGGATTTGATCTTCCTTTGTTGATTTGAAGAAGAGGGACATTATGATAGAGAATGACAGTAGCCTCTAGTTGCCTGTTTCCAGTTGAGAGTCAGTAAGGAAATGAGGACTTTGTTACTTCAACTGCAAAGAACTTAACTTAACTCTCCCTGCAGAATGTGCATGTCGATGCTTAGAAGTGATTTTTTTTTTCCCCTTAAGAAACTCCAGAAAAGAATACAACCAGCTACCACTTTGATTTCAGCTTTGTGATACTCTGAGCAGAACCCAAGTATATATGACAGACTTCTGACCGATGCAATTGTTACCAAAAAAATGTATGTTGTTTAAGTTGCTATATTTGTGGTGACTTGTTTTGCAGTATTAGAAAGCTAATACATTAATGTAAATTCATCCAAGGAAATATGCATGTAGCATAGTATTTAATAGGAGAGTTTATATATAAAAATTAAAAATCGTCCAGTTAATTACAATTAAATAATATGTCAAACAATGCAGTATATATGTATTTAGCCATATTTTAGGTTGATTTTTATGTAAACTATAAAGTGGACTCTAAAAAGATTCTTTAAACTAATACAAAATCCTCTGTGTAGTAAAACTCCCAGTAATTTGTTCAGCATTATAATTGAAACTTGATTAATACATCAATTACTTTTGTAAAATGCAGAATGGGATTTCCTTGATGTAAAAACCAAAATAACAAAAATGACAGGAAAAGCTTTTAAAACATGTTGGTTTCTTTAATTACTTACTTAAATGTTTCAACACATCCTAAAATGCTTTTATTCTTATAAATCTAAACAATGTTATATTAAGAATTACCTTTAGTAACTCTATTACTTGAATTTTAAGAAGTGTATCATAACTTATATTATCAATATAGAATTTTGTTACTGTATTGAATTACTTTTCTTCCATTTAGTGCTGACTAATAAAGCTTAGACATGTTTCAGAAATATTAGTCAAAGTAACAGTAAGGATGTTTGACTAATTACATTAATGTCAAAGCAATGGTTTTCAACCCTGTTGCTATATTTACATACATCCCAGTAGCATATTAATTTACAACTGTAATTCTGAGTATTAATATTAATGATAAAAATAACTATTATGTATTTAAGGTTCACTATGTGTCAGATGCAGTGCCAGAAACATTATCTCATTTCAGCCTCACAAAAACATCATAATGTCAATTATTTTCTCTTATGATCCCATTTTACAAAAGAGAAAAAAATTTAAAAAACTCATTGAGCGTGATGTTCATTTAGACGTTCCAATATATCAGAAATATAAATGTTCAGAAGTTAAGTATTTGTAAATAATAATTTTTAATACAGTTCTATTCCAGTTTGTTAAGGTATAATTTTCAAAAAGTTGAAACTTGACCTTCATATAAATCTAAAATAAACAATGACTTTATTCAACTAATTAATTAATGAGAGAATCAGGAGATTCTAAAACTGGTTTATAGGAGAATTTGATGAACAAGGACTTATAGAGTCAATCAGAGAATACTGAAATAAATTTCCTAATAGATGCAAAATTACTTAATATCCTACAGGCAACAGCTATAAGATTTAGGGTTATTCTTTCTACAAGTTAGAAATCACATCTGTAATGGATACGATTACTTTAGATTGCTATGGACAGTAAAAATTTACATTGCTTTTAGAGAATAATTATTTGTATTGCTAACAATTTAATTTCACAAGTTATTTATGGATAATTTATGAATAAATTTATGAAATCAAGAAGCTTTCCTATAACCACATCAATATTGCTACTACAGTGGTTTGGTAGGCAGAATAGTGTCCCCTCAAAGATGTCCACACCTTAATCCATGGAACCTATGAAAATATTACTATACATGGCCAAAGGGACTTTTGCAGATGTGATTAAGTTTAAGGATCTTAAGATAGTTATCCTGGATTATCTGGCTAGACCTGGTGCAATTGCAAGGTTTCTTAAAAGTGGAATGGGGCCATGAAAGAAGAGTCAACCAGAATGAAGCAATATGAGGAGGACTCAACACTCCGTTGCTGGTTTTGAAAATGGAAGGGACCATGAGCCAATAAACGTAGAGAGCTTCCAGAAGCTGGAAAAGGCAAGGCAAGGGATTCTTCTCTATAGGGACCAGATGGGAACACAGCTCAGCCAAATCTTTGATTTCAGACCAGTGAGACCCATGCCAGACTTTGAATTACAGAATTCTAAAGTCATGTGTTTGTATAATTTTAAGCCACCAAGTTTGTAGTCATTTGTTAACAACAACCATCAAAAACTAATAGGAATGCTTAACATAGAGTACATGCTTAATAATTATCTGATGAATGGATAAACTAGTCAAGGGTTGAATTGTTAAGGACACATAGCTACTAAGTAATGGATCCTTGGTCAAATCATTTGTGCCTGCTCCCACAACCTGTGCTTTTACCCACTAAGTTTCTCAGTTTCTTATGCAGTCATAATAGTATCCTTTAAACTATTTCTTGAAACTGTTCTTTACTTAAGAATAGCACATAAAAATATGTAGAAAACCATAGATTCTCAGGCATTCATTCTAGTAAGCAGATGGTTTGTAGTCAATATTATTGTCAATTATTTATTTTTTAGAAAAGAGAAAAACAATGTTTAGAATCTTTTGTAATTATAGTTTTTATTACTGTAAGGAGAAAGCTAATAATGCTGATATTGACACTATTACCATCCTATAATGCATCTATTTTCTGTATTTTCATAGATGGTTTTTAATTTTTCCATCAGAAAATTCTATTTTTGGAATGCCTGCATGGCTTAGTCGATTAAGCATCCAACTCTTGATTTAGGCTCAGATAATGATCTCAGGGTCATGATATTGAGCCTCGCATCAGGCTCCATGCTGAGTGTGGAGCCAGTTTAAGATTCTCTCTCTCTCCTTCTTCCTCTGCCCCTCCCCACCCACTCACATTCTCTCTCAAAACAAACAAACAAACAAACAAACAAAAAACAAAAAAAAAACACTTTTTTTTTCAGACTTTGAAATAAAATTCTGAGGCTGAGAACTTAAGTGCCTTAGGTTTTAAAGGTTCATTCTCTCAGTAATTTTCTACTTTGAAAAAGGATTTTTGTTTTTTCAGTTTCATAGTCCTCAATCTGGGACAAGATAGCAAAGATTTTAAAGAAAATGTAGATTTTATACTTTTTTTGTTGTTTTCTTACAATAAAACCATGCTCTAGAAAATTATACACAAGTGTGTATAGATATTCTAAAATATCACATTTTAAAATAATAAGTACCTAGGAAAACCTGTTTCTTAACCACCTAATACTTTAAGATTTAAATTTAGAGTATATTTGTTAATAATTCTCTAAATAATAATAAAACATGGTGTGATTAGCAACGTATCATTAGAATTTTTTATTAAAAACAAAAAATTACAAATATTTATTTTTTCATTTGTTACTTGTGAGCATCAATTCCAGAAAATCAAGACAAGAAATTTATAAAGCTTAACTGAAGGTCATGACTTTGTCAGCTTGAACCGGATTGAGAGCTAATTTGTAATGCTAAATCATATTGTTTTTTTTCTTTCTCTTCTCATGGGATGTAAGTTCTTTAAAAGAAAGATGCATCCTTTTTTCCTAGTTCATTGGCTCATATATAGTAAATATTAAATAAATGTGAAATGCATGAATTATATAGTAAATGAAAAGGGAACTTTTTTGCTGTTTTTTAGCAATTTTTTATTAATAGTTCTGAGTACATTAAGTCAAATAGATATTTGCTTATTTTTACATGTAGTCTACCTGTTATAAAAAATACGGATCAATAAAGGATAAGCATGTATAATAACACTCACAAAATTTAATCTTAATGATATTATGAAACTTTTGGATACATATACATATAAATGTAAAGAAAAAATATCCGTAAAGAAGTATGATGATGCTTTTCTGAGTTGCAGTGAGACCCAGAATGAGATGTTAGGGCTGCTGGGTGCACTGTATGACTCTTAATAAGAAAGAAATGACTGGTCTGTGAATAAGCAGAATCTGTCTCGTGGTATTCTAATACAATTGAACTAGAACACAGTCTTTAACCTTGATGTAGATTGTAATCTAGGAACGATTGGTGCAATAAAGCCAATATACAAGTAACTAAAATACAAGGACAGTGTGCAAAAGAGTAGTGAATGTACAGAAATGAGTGACAGGGAGAAATTATTCAGTTGAGTAGACTAGGAGAGCATTCATTACAATTAGGATAGAAGTCAGAGTAGGAATTAAGTCTGAAGGATTTGTTGCAATTTGTGAGCCAGGAAGAATAGATGATGAGATTGAGGAGAATAAGCCTAGGATAGTACTACACCTCCAGAAAATGACTTAATTTTGTGCTTTAGTGCAAATTTCAAGGTCACCCAACAGAAGGTAGTTCAAAATTTTCTTCTCATCACTTCAGATATGTTTCTTTACTCTATATTTTTCATGCTTCTTTTTCACATTTTCTTTGCTTCTAACTCTAAGATAAACCTTTCTTGCTGAGAATAACCTGTCCAGTTCTGGGCTTGTCTTTTTCTACCTTCTTTGTTATCTTCCTCCTTGATTACTTTTTTTTCTCTTTTTCATATTTAGTTTTTACTAGCTTCTTTTATCTTTGATCCAGACTCAACACTTGGGAATCATTTGACCAGTTTTTTCAGGGAAAGTGACCGAATTGTTCCAAACCAAGTGATTTTGATTCACTTCTTATAGCGGCTGTCACATTCATCCCTTCATGCTCATTCATACTACTATTGCCTAATGTCAGGCCCGTTTTGTCTCATACCTGCACTCTTGCAGTGGCCTCATAACTGGCATCCTTTGCTTTAAATATTTATTCCTTTTTCTGTAGCCAGGTTACTCATCTTAGAACACACCTTCATCTGTATTGCTTTGTTAAGCACAAAATTTCAATAACTCCCTAATGAATGGAGTATTAACATTTAATTGGGCCAGGATTTTTTTGTAATCTATTTTTCTCCAGGTGTCAATAATGAGTCTTCAAGGTTCAGAATAAAGTGCCATGTTCTTATTTAATTCTCCTTTGCTATCCATAGACAAAAACAAATGTGATTGCACTCTCCCTAAATTTCTACAAGTAATTGCTTTGAATCACTCTAATTACTATTATCCCAAAGTGCCACTAGCATTTATCATTTATCTCCTTATGTTGTAATATCCAAAGGGTGGAGATTACAATATGTGTATATATTCATAGTACTAAAATAGCACCTTACACATTGTAGGTTTTTAATAAACATTAATTCCAAGGTTCAGTTAAAGTCTTTACTTATCTTCAGGATTCCTGCATTTGCATAAGAGTTTCTCTACTATGGGGCGCCTGGGTGGCTCAGTTGGTTAAGCGTCTGCCTTCGGCTCAGGTCACCACTGACACCTGGGTCCTGGGATGGAGCCCCATGTCAGGCTCCCTGCTCAGCGGGGAGACTGCTTCTCCCTCTGCCTTTTTCCCTGCTTGTGCTCTCTCTCAAATAAATAAATAAAAATATTTTTTAAAAAGTTTCTTTACTATGTTTTCTGTCACATGTTGAAAATTTAAAGACAGTATATGCTTTACTGTCATCAAAGTGCATGTGTTTGTATTTCTTCTCCTTTTTTTAATCTATAGATGTGTTAGATTGAAAAGGAGTTCCATGTACCAAGAATAAGATAATGATGATAATTAAGACATTATTTAAAATATGACAAATACTTTATTTGAAGACATATATTTTAATGGTTTATAAAAAACCTTAATAAAAACATAGCACTAATATAGCAGAAATTGACATATATGTTAAATTCCAAAAACATTCAGATATATCACATTATGAAGATTAAAATATTGATCTATTCTTACATTACTTAAAATTACAGTGTTGCTATTTCTGAGTTCATCATGTAAGATCCTGGCATTTCTCCCATTGTTCACCAAATATCCAATAATAATAATGACAAACTATAAGGAAATGTAATTAGTCAGAGTTTTTTATTTTATAACATGTTGTGTAGCCTATTTCAGTGTTCTAAAATACATTATTATACACTATTTAAACTAGAAAGTTCCTATAAAAATCAGAGAAGTATGTGGACAGATTTCTGGCTATGGTTTAGATTTGTTCATATTTATCTTAGTTTGAAATATAGCAGATTATGAGGATGGCTCCATTATGAATTAGCCAATTGTATTATGTGACCTATTGTAACTTAGTGTATTATAGAGTATTTCTTACTCTAGGAAGAAAACATTGAATGTGAACTCACACATTGTGTCCCTTGAATATCAGGCTTGAAACTTTGATTATATTATAGAGCTTAAAGAGGGGTATTGGAATTTGGGTCAATAGTATTTATTCATTTATTTTCTGTATATTTCTGTGTTCATTTAACAGCTTCAAAATGTTTATAAATATACGCAAAAACTGTTACAGGCGCATTTGTGTGAGGGCGTGGGTGAGCATATGAAATACCATCTAGTAATTATGTTTAATTTTATGACCTCACCACCCTTGTGATGAATGAAGGGTATATTCTAAGGATACATAAACTTATTTGTTACTTTAACCTTAATGTTTAGAGCCAATGACAACAGTTAGCTTCCCAGCTTTTGCACACAGAGCACTTTTCCTTCTCTGTAACAGATAACCAATAACAATTAATCTAATGCTTTTTTTCACATGCTTTCAACTACTTTATATTTTTATTTAGTGCTCCACTTTCCCCCCATATATTGAAATAGAGTATGAAAGCTTGAAGCTCATAGATTATATCTTTTTTTCAACCTTTTGATCCCTCTCACACAGTTTCCCACCCCCTATTCCCTGTCTGACAAACTGTTCTCTACCTGCAAACCTGTTTTTGTTTTTTTAAGATTCCACATATAAAACAGATCATGCAGTATTTGTCTTTCTATCGATGACTTACTTCACTTAGCATAATGCCCTCAAGGTCCATCCATGTTCTTTTTTATAGTGGAATAATATTCCTGTGTGTGTGTGTGAGAGAGAGAGATAGAGAGTGTGTGAACATTTCTTTATCCGTTCATCCATGGGTGGACACTTAGGTTATTTCTGTATCTTGGCTGTTATAAATAATGATATCTTATAGTTCTTTTCTTAGTTCCTCTGAAGTACCTAATATAGCACTCTGTACATACTGGGCTGTATGATACTGCTGGCAAGGAATGTAGTTTGAAGTTGAGAAGGTTTGAATTCAAATTCTGGTTCTCTGTGCTAACTCAGTACACTGGAAAAATCTCACTCATTGAGCTCCAGTTCCCTTTTCTACAGTATTAAATTGGTAGGGTAAGGTCAATAGCAGTCTCTTAAGATCAAATGAAAATATTTGTACAAAATAATTTTATAAATTCGAGAGTTTTAATGTATATTGTGGAATTCATTATTAGATTAAATGAGTTTAATAATTAATGATATATAGATATTATTAGTGCTTGCAAAATGTTGCTATCTCCATAAAACTTACTCTGGATTTGTTGTATTATATCAGACCACAGGATAGCTGAATGGGCTTTCAATGCATTTAGTTGTCCTAACTAAAAAAAAAACAAAAACAAAAACAAAAAAAAACAAATAGAAAACACACAGAACCCTGTGACTCTAGAGCCATCAGTTAAATTTTAGAGGCTCTTTTAATCCTACCTAAATTATTAACTCTTTTGTCTTGTATATATTATTCTATATTCCCCCGGGTATTTTATTCATATCACCATTCTTTACTCCTAAACTCTGTTTAGATGCTTCTCTTCTGTGGTCCCAAAACAACATATATATTTTGTATTATATTGTATATTATAGTTTATTCATATTCTTGTGTGCTTGATTATTTAGTCTATAAGACTAAAAGCTTTGTGAGAAAAGGGATCATACTACCTTGTTCACTAATAGATCCAAAATGATTAGCTCAATGCTTAGCACAATAGTAGGGACTCAGTAAATACTTTGTCAAATACATAAATTTAGATTTATACCTTAATTAAATATAATTGTTAAAATGTTATAAAATGTTAAAATAGCTTTACTTTAGACTAAGAAACATTTTTACAATCCAAATGTAAATAAAACCTTTCGAACTTGTTCTTTGGGAATGTGTCTATTGACATCCAGTAGGCAAGTTTTCTAGGATTACATTTAAAAAATAAAAACAAAAAACAAAACACCTCAAGCTAGCTTAAGAAAAAAAAAGGTGTTTTATTGACTCTTAACTCACAAGTAATGAATATGACATGGCTTAAGTGATGTGATTCTGTCTCTGACTGTGTCTACTCTGTTTCTCTCCATGTGTTGGCTCCAGTTCTCAAATAGGCTTTCTCCACATAAGAGAACACTGGCCCTCTCTTCCAAGGTACTTATATACATATTTAGGAAAGGATTTAAGGAGCCATTTGATTCTAGTGCCTATCCTTTGACCAATTACTGCATCAAGTGTATGGATAGGACAATGTTATTAAACATTCTTATCACATTCTATCACTATGGCAGGCAGTCTCACAGGACTAAATAAATTGAGAAAGGAGTTATTTTTGTAAGAAAGGCATGAAAAACAGGTAAAATGTGTTTCCCCACTGCATTGTCTCTCTTTAGTTTTGCCTTTACATAACAAAGAGATTAAATTGAAGTGTTCCACTTAAGGGTTCATCTATGCCATTATACCTTGTGAGAGAATATGCAGGGTTTTACCAGCAGAACATGGAATGGCAAACTTTTTTGTTTAAGAAATCTGCCTAAAAAAAATGAAAATATCAAACAAAACATTAGGAGAGTCTGGATAAACTTTACCATTGCTATTTACATTTTATCTTTCTTTCGAAATATTGTTTTGATTATACAAAAATTTAACTAAGTAATCTGCTTTTATGTTATAGTATTTGATAAAAATATATAACATATTAAGTTGAATCAAAATAATGGTGCTTAATAACTAGAGCCTGATGTCCCACAGGATGAGATGACTTTCCTGTCCAAAGGTTGAACATACAGGAGACATGACCTGCCAGAATTAAAACATTGTTTTAAGTATATATTAGATACCCAGCCATTACAGTTATGTTATTAGATGCCTTGGAAAAAAAAGAAATTATTATTTTTTACTAATTTTTATTTTGTTATATTAGTCACCATACAGTACATCCCCAGTTCTTGATGCAATGTTCCATGATTCATTATTTGCGTATAACACCCAGTGCACCATGCAATATATGCCCTCCTTAATACCCATCACCGGCCTATCCCAATTCCCCACTCGCCTCCCCTCTGAAGCCCTCAGTTTGTTTCCCAGAGTCCACAGTCTCTCATGGTTCATTCCGCCTTTTGAGGGGAGCATTTAGATTTCAGATAACCTCAATTTTATTGGTAATGTGCCCATCATACATGCTTATATTTTAATATCATAAGTAATGTATTTTTATGCCTTAAAGTGATGCACCAAAAATCTGATGATTAATTATTTAATTTCATCTATGTCAAATTGTTTTTAGTTACTTATCAGATAATTAATCACAAAACATATGTATTAAACCTTTTATCCATAGTGTTATCCTTGTTATAAATTCTTAAACCTGATCTCATCCACTTATTCTGATCATGTAATTTTTAATATGATAGAATTCAGTTCAGAGTGAAGTCTCAGAAGTATAGAATATCTTGGTTGGAATTCTTCAGATGTCAGATGAAATTAAAACCTATAGTGGTTTTTAAGGAAAGGCAAAAAAAAAAAAAATTGTCAGCTCAAGCAGTCATTTTAACAACAGACTTTTTTTATGCTGAGAGTAAATTGGAAGTAAGGAATGCTTAGTATTTGAAAATGATGATAGTTACTTGAAATATTTATATATTGTTATATCAGGCATGATTAAACATATTTATAAATACTTATTCTAAATACTAGAAGGAATTCTGTTAACTTTATGCTCTATTTTATGTCTTTGAAATTAATTGGTCTTGGAAAGTTAGTATTCCTAGGGGCATCTGGGTGGCTCAGATGGTTAAGCATCTGACTCTTGGTTTTGACTCAGGTCATAATCTCAGGGTCCTGAGATCGAGCCCCATGTTCGGCTCTGTGCTGAGTACAGAGTCTGCTTGGGATTCTTTCCCTCTCTCTTTCCCTCTCCCTCTGCTCCTATCCCCGCTGTCTCTCTCTCTCTTAGATAAATAAATATATAAATAAAATCTTTAAAAAAACTGTTAGTATTCCTGGTTTGGGCTTCTCAGACATAACTGAAATAAATTCACCAAAGAATAAAATAAGTGTAAACATATGTCAGCCTTAAGAATGTGAACATGGGGGCACCTGGGTCGTACAGCAGTTAAGCGTCTGCCTTTGGCTCAGGGCGTGATCCCGGCGTTCTGGGATCGAGCCCCACATCAGGCTCTTCTGCTATGAGCCTGCTTCTTCCTCTCCCACTCCTCCTGCTTGTGTTCCCTCTCTCGCTGGCTGTCTCTATCTCTGTCGAATAAATAAATAAAATCTTAAAAAAAAAAAGAATGTGAACATGATTGTGAAATCAAGTCACTTCTTAATTCTGACCTTAGTGTAGTAAAATATACCAATATACTTAAATTTTTAGTATTAATATTACATATTTTCTTTGTGTCCCTCACCCAGACCTAGGTGTTTTCTCTTTGAAACATTCATTTCACAACGAATAAGGAATAATAAGGAATAAATACTTATTACTTACTCATGCTATATTGGACAATGCATATTTTCCATGTATTTGTGAATTCCATGATTATGTTGAGACTTTATACGGAAAGAGAGGAAAACCTTCTAAACAGTCATATGAATATATATATTCACAAACTTTTTTTTTTTTAAGATTTTATTTATTTATTTGACAGAGATAGAGACAGCCAGCGAGAGAGGGAACACAAGCAGGGGGAGTGGGAGAGGAAGAAGCAGGCTCATAGCGGAAGAGCCTGATGTGGGGCTCGATCCCATAATGCTGGGATCACGCCCTAAGCCGAAGGCAGACGCTTCACCGCTGTGCCACCCAGGCGCCCCATATTCACAAACTTAAGTGTCCACATAATTTGCCTGTGACAGCTTGTTTACTAAATAGAAAGCTAATTGTCTAAAGTTTTTGTTTGTTTTTGTTTTGCTTTGTCTTCTTTTTTAAGCAAGAAAATAGATTACATGCAAATCACCTGGAGAGTTTGGTAAACCACCGGCTGATTATTGGACCCCATGACCAGGCATTCTGATTCAGTATGTGGGTCTGAGCATCTACTTTTTTGATATACTTTCAGGTGATGCTGATGCTGATGGCCTGTGGAGCAACCTTTGAATAGCACATATGGAGACCTAACTTGCAAAACAAAAATTATTTCCTTTTTTGAAATCCAATTCCAAGAATTAAAAGAAAGCAAATTAAAATATACGCATTAAAAATAAAAACAAATTTAGAGATTAAAATTAAAAAGTTAAAAGCATATAAAATATATGTATAAGCATTTGTGTTGATTATACAGAGTAGAGAATATTTCCTTCATTCAGTTGAGACAGTAATTAATTTTTTTCAGTTTATTCATATGTAATATGAATAATATCATAATTCTTATATGGTGAAATATAAAGGATGTAGATATATACACTGACTTCAAGGATAGTATAAACACCAACATTGATATAATTTTAAGATTATTTCTGTATTGACAATATGTAGCTATAAAACACATCCTCATCATGAGTACTTGATTTTTCCTAGAAAATTTAAACTATCAGTTTAATAAACTAGCTTTGGTATGGAGTTTACTGCTTTAAAAGTTCCTCCTGAGAGTCAAGTACAATCACTATGAAGAAATAACAGAAGGGATTCAAAACTCTGGTTACTGATAAGTGCAAGAATATATCCCCGTAAGAAATAATTGCTAAACCAGATGTTTTTCTTTACCAAAAAGACAGACTTAAAAGTATGAAAAATAATTTATATACCATATTAAATGATTAAAATCTATCACAAGATTATTCCAAAGAAAGTAACAATTTTGGAAAAGACCATGATTTTAAGATATGTCAAGGATATTGAAGTACGAGAATGTGTGATAAGTGACAGCCTCAAACATTAAATAATGGACTTCTGATATTATCAACAAAAGACAATGAAAAGAATAAGTCATTTGTCATAGGCCATTTAAAAACTTATATTTAAAAAGTTTGCAGTGTTTTATGACTTTTTTTCAATCACTCATTCACATGACTAGTTAGTACTGATATACAGTTTCAATCTTTTATGTTACCAATTTCAAACACAGGAGTTTTCTAAAATAAATGTATTTCTATAGAATACATGTTCTATCTTCTAAAGATAATATGACTTTTTTTCACTCATGCCCTTGACTAGTTAGTACTGATCTACAATTTTAATCTTTTAAGTTACCAGTTTCAAACACAGGAGATTTCTAAAATAAAATGTATTTATAGGATACATGCTTTATCTTCTGAAGATAGAATAACTTTCATTCAGCATAATTATTTTGACATCCATCCATGCTGCAGTGTTTATCCATAGTCAGTTCATTTTCAATGTTGAGTAGTATTCCATTGTATGGATAAATACTTAGGACTGGAATTACATGAAAGGAGTAAGTTTAAATTATTTAAGAAACTGTCAAAGTTTTTCAGAATGGTTGTACAAGTTTACATTCCCACCAGCATATATGAGATTACCTAGTTAACACTTGATGCACTCAGTCTTTTTAATTCAAGCTTTTCTCTTCAGTAAGTATTTCTTTGTGGTTTTAATTATAATTTTCCTATTGTTGAACATTTTGTTCTGAGTTTATTTGCCATCTGTGTATCTTCTTTTTCATGAAAGATTTATTTATTTATTTTAGAGACAGAAAGAGAGGTGGGGATGGGGGCAGAGGGAGAGAAACCAACTCCTAGATGAGCAAGGACCCAAGGGGGGGAAAAATCTTAACAACCCTGAGATCATGACCTGAACCAAAACCAAGAGTCAGATGCTTAACTGACTGAGCCACCTAGGGGCCCCTGCCATCTGTAGATCTTCTTTGCTGGAGTATCTGTTTAAGTATTTTGCCTATTTTTGAAATACACTTTTTCTTTTCTTTTCTTTCTTTTTTTTTTTTTTTTAGTAGAGTTGACACACAATGTTACATTAGTTTCAGAGGTACATCATAGTGATTCAACATCTCTATACATTATGCTAATTTCACCACAAGGTACCTACCATCAGTTACCATGCAATGTTAGTAAAATATCACTGACTACATTCCCTACATTCCTATGCTGTGTCTCTTATTCATTCCTATAACTTATTCAGTCTATAACTAGAAGTTCTTTCCCACTCCCCTTCAGTTATTTTGCTCATCCCCCAAACCCCTCTCCTCTGGCAATCATCAGTTTTTTTCTTTGTATTTAAAAATATGACTCTGTTTTTTGTCTGTTTATTCATTTGTTTTGTTTTTTAGATACCATATATGAGTGAAATCACATGGTATTTGTCTTTCTCTGTCTTATTTCACTTAACATAATACCCTCTAGGTCCTTACATGTTACCACAAATAGCAAGATCTTATTCTTTTTATGGCTGAGTAACATTCCATTCCTTTTAGTTATATTTACTTTCTCTAATTGTTCTCTGCTATTTGTTACATTTATTTTTATTTTTCTCTACATTATTTCTTTTACTTACATTGAGTATCATTTGCTTTTCTTTTTTCAGTAGTATAAAATGGAAACTGGGTGTGTTTGTTTGTTTTTCTTACTCTCCAAAATAGGTCTTTATTGCTTTAGATTTTCTACTAAGTACTACTTTTGCAAAATTTGATAAATTTTTATATGGTCCATTTTTATTTCAATCCTATTAACAATTCTTTCTAATTTCTCTTTGATTTTGCATTTGACTCATGGGTTATTTTAACGTGTGCTATTTATTTCCCCAACATTTTGGAATTTTTCTGTTACCAGTTTCTATTTTAATTCCATTTTGATCAGAGAACATTCTTTGTATGACTTGAATTCCTTTAGAGTTATTAATATTTGTTTTATAGTCCTGAATATGGTCTGTCTTGGTAAATTTTCTATGTGAACTTGAAAGTAATGTGTATTGTGCTGTTATTGGATGAAGTGGTCTATAAATTTCAAGTGGGACAATTGGCTGATTGTGTTGTTCCAGTTTTCTACATTATTACTAAGCTTATGTCTATTTTTTCTGTCATCGAGAGAGGGATATTGAAATCTCTGACAGTTATGGATTTTCATTGTCAGGTTTTGCTTTATATATTGTGAAATTATTTTCTTTAATACAAAATTATTTAGAATTTTTCTTTCCTTTTTAACTAATACCCCCTTTATGAATATGAAATATACTTCTTTATACACGGTAATATTTTTTCCTCTGATACCTACTTTGGTTAATATTAATATAGCCTTTGTTTTCACTAGTGTTTGCATAGTATCTATTTTTGTCATATTTACTTATTTATTTATTTTTTAAAAGATATTCTTTATTTATTTGAGAGAGAGAGACAGAGATAGCAAGAGAGAGCAGGACCGGAAGGAGAGGGAGAAGCAGGCTCCCCGCCAAGCAGGGAGCCTATGTGTGGCTCGCTCGATCCCAGGACCCTGGAATCATGACCTGAGTTGAAGGCAGATGTTTAACTGACTGAGCCACCCAGGCGTCCCTATTTTTATCTTTTCTAAAATGTATTTATGATTTATATTTTTAAGTTAATTTTTGTAGGTGGTATAGAGTTAAGTCTTCCAGCTTGATCCAATTTGATAATATTTGCATTTTATTTGGGCTACCTTAGCCTCCTGATTTCTTAGTATATCAATCCTATTAATTTTAATGCACACATGATTATTACTTTGCCAAGTAACCAAGCAGTTTCAAAACAGCAAGCAGATGCTAGGCCAGTTTGCCGTATTTGATGGATTTGGTTGATAAGGAAATAATAAGCTCAAGGCAGTTTATTACTTACCACACAGCAGACAGCGTGGTCTTCACGTTTGCATCAGTTTTTCTGTCCCTTGCCAACTCTCAAGTCCCATGGAGGTACTAAAGAAAGAGTCCGGATGACTACTCTGCACGTATGGTACTTTTCACATAGAAAGAACACCTCTAATCTTATAAGGGGACTGCTAGAAAACCTGCCCAGCCTTTTCCCCACATAGAAATATCACCTGTTTATTTTTTTGTTTTTTTTTTAATTATTTTTTTTTAATTCCAGTATTAACATAGAGTATTATATTAGTTCCAGGTATACAATATGGTGATTCAACAATTCTATACATTATCAGTGCTCATCATAATAAGTTTACTCTTTAATCCCCCTCACCTATTTCACCCATAACTCCACCCACCTACCCTCTGGTAATCATCAGCTTGGTCTCTATAGTTACGAGTTTGTTTCGTGGTTTCTCTCTCTCTTTCTCTCTTTTTCCCTTTGCTCATTTGTTTTGTTTCTTAAATTACCCATATGAGTGAAATCATATGGTTTTGTCTTTCTCTGACTGATTTATTTTGCTTAGCATTATATTCTGTATCTCCATGTATGTTGTTGCAAATGGCAAGATTTCACTCCTTTTTAAGGCTGAGTAATGCCACATATATATGGAATCTTCCACGTATGTATGGCATCTTCTTTATCCATTCATCTATCAATGAACACTTGAGCTGCTCTCATAATTTAGCTATTGTAAATAATGCTGCAATAAACATAGGGGAGCATGCATTTCTTTGAATTTTTACATATTTTGGGTAAATACCCAATAGTGTGATTGCTGGATCATAGAGTGGTTCCATTTTTTACTTTTTGAGGAACCTCCATACTGTTTCCCACAGTGGCTGCACCCGTTTGCATTCCCACCAACAGTGCACAAGGGTTCCTTTTTCTCCACACCTTCACCAACACCACTTGTTTTTTGTGTTGTTGATTTTAGCCATTCTGACAGGCATGAAGTGATATCTCATTGTAATTTTGATTTGCATTTCCCTGATAGTAAGGGATAATGAACATTTTTTCATGTGTCTGTTGGCCATCTGGATGTCTTCTTTGGAGAAATGTCTGTTCATGGCTTCTGCCCATTTTTTTAATTGGATTATTTGGTTTTGGGGTGTTGTGTTTTCTAAGTTCTTTATATCTTTTGAATACTAACCCTTTATCAGACATGTCATTTGCAAATATCTTCTCCCATTCCGTAGGTTGTCTTTTAGTTTTGTGGATTGTTTCCTTTGCTGTGCAGAAGCTTTTTATTTTGATGTAGTCCCAGTAGTTTATTTTTGCTTTTGTTTCCCATGCCTCAGGAGACATATCTAGAAAAAAGTTGCTACAGCCGGTGTCAGAGAAGTTACTGCCTGGATACTCTTCTAGGATTTTTATAGTTTTAGGTTTCACATTTAGGTCCTTAATCCATTTTGAGTTTACCTTTCTGTATGGTGTAAGGAAGTGGTCCAGTTTCATTCTTTTGCAGGTAGCCCTCCATTTTTCCAATGCCATTTTTTGAAGAGGCTGTCTTTCCCCCATTCACGTTCTTTCCTCCTTTGTCAGAGATTATTGACCATATAATTGTATAATTGTAGGTTTGTTTCTGGGCTTTCTGTTCTATTCCATTAATCTATGTGCCCATTTTGTGCCAGTACCATATTGTTCTGATTACTACAGCATTGTAGTATAACTTGAAATATGGAATTGTGATACCTCTAGCATTTTCTTTTTCAGTATTGCTTTGGTTATTCAAGGTCTTCTGTGGTTCCATACAACTTTTCAGATTGTTTCTTGTAGTTATGTAAAAATGTTACTGGTATTTTGATAGGGATTACGTCAAATACGTACATTGCTTTGGGTAGTATAGACATTTTAACAATATTTGTTCTTACAGTCCATGAGCGTGGAAGGTTTTGCACTTGTTTGTGTCATCTTCAATATCTTTAATCAATGTTTTATAGTTTTCAGAGTATAGGTCTTCTATCTCCTCGGATAAGTTTATTCCTAGGTATTTTATTATCATTGGTGCAATTGAATTGTAAGTGGGATTGCTCCCTTAATTTCTCTTTCTATTGCTTCATCATTAGTATATAAAATGCAATAGATTTCTGTACTTTGATTTTGTATCTGGAACCCCTACTGAATTTATCAGTTCTACTAGTTTTTTGATGGATTTTCTAGGGTTTTCTATATGTTATATCATGTCATCTGCAAATAGTGAAAGTTTTACTTCTTCCTTAGTAATTTATTCCTAAAATTGCCTTTTTATTCCTTCCTTTTGTCTGATTGCTGTGCTTAGGGTTTCCAGTACTATGTTAAATAATAGTGGTGAGAATGGATGTCCCTGTCTTTTTTCTGACCTTAGGGGAAAGAAACAGTCTCAGGTTTTCACCATTGAGTAGGATGTTAGCTGTGGAATTTTCATATATGGCCTTTATTATGTTGAAACATGTTCCCTCTAATCGTACTTTATTAAGGGTTTTTATCATGAATGAATGCTGTACTTTGTCAAATGTTTTTACTGCCTCTTTTGAAATGCTGATATGATTTTATCACTTCTATTGATATGGTGTAAGGCATTGATTGATGTACAAATATTGTACCATCCTTGCATCCCAGGGGTAAATCTCACTTGACTATGTGGATAATTTTTTTAATGTATTATTGGATTTAGTTTGCTAGTATTTTGTTGAGGATCTTTGCCTCTATGTTCATCAGAGATTTGGGCCCATAGTTCTCTTTTTTTTATAGTGTCTTTATCTGGTTTTGGTATCCAGGTGTAATGTTCTCTTCATAGAATAAATTAGGAGGTTTTCCTTCTTCTGTTTTTTTGGGATAGTTTGAGAAGAATAGATATTAATATTCTCCCTCCCTCTCTCTCTCTCTCTCTCTTTTTAAATGATGCTCAGTTAGCCAGCATACAGTACATCAGAAGTTTATTTTTTAGATGTTTGGTTGAGTTTACCCGAGCAGCTGTCTGTCCCTGGATTTTTGTTTGATGGAAGTTTTTTCATTACTGATTCAATTTTATTTCTGGTAATTGATCTGTTCAAATTTTTTATTTCGTCCTGATTCAGTTTTGGGAGGTTATATGTTTGTAAGAATTTATCCATTTCTTCTAGGTTGTCCAATTTGTTGGCATATAATTTTTCATAATATTATCTTACAATGTTTTATATCTCTGTGGTGTCAGTCGTTATTTTTTGCCTCTCATTTCTAATTTTATTTATTTGTGTCCTCTCTCTCTTTCTATTTATTTTATTATATTTTTTAATGAGTCTGACTGAAGGTTTCTTGATTTTTTATTTTTTTTTCCCAAAAACTGGCTCCTGGTTTTGTTGATCTATCCTATGGTGGAGTTTTTGTTGTTGTTGTTTTGTTTTGTTTTTAGTTTCTATGTTGTTGTCTTTTTTTGCTCTAATCTTTATCACTTCCTTCCTTCTACTGTTTTTGGGTTTTGTTTGCTGTTATTTTTCTAGCTCATTTAGATGTAAGTTTAGGTTGCTCAAATGGAATTTTTCTTGTTTCTTAAGTTAGGCCCGTATTGCTATAAACTTCCTTTTTAGAACAGCTTTTGCTGTATCCCAAAGAATTTGGACTGTAGTGTTTTCATTTTCATTTGTCTCCATGTATTTTTGTTTGTTTGTTTGTTTCTTCTTAATTTCTTGGTTGACCTATTTATTGTTTAGTAGCATGTTATTTAACCTCCATGTATTTGTATATTTTTCAGTTTTTTTCTTGCAGTTCATTTCTAGTTTCATAGTGTTGTGGTCAGAAATGATGCATGGTATGACTTCAGTCTTTTCGAATTTGTTATTTTGTGGCCTAATATGTAATCTATTCTGGAGAATGTTCCATGTGCACTTGAAAAGAATGTGTCTTAGAATGGAATGTTCTCAATATATCTGTTAGATTCATTGACTCATTCAGAGTCACTGTTTCCTTGTCAATTTTCTATTTGGATGATCTGTCCATTGGTCTAAGTGGGGTTTTAAAGTCCTCTACTATTATTGTATTACTATCGGTTATTTCCTTTATGTTTGTTATTACCTGCTTTGTGTATTTGGGTGTTCCCATGTTGGGCACATAAATATTTACAATGATTATCTTCTTGTTGGATTGTACTGTTTATGATTATATAGTGTTCTAATTTGTTCCTTGTTACAGCCTTTGTTTTAAATTCTATTTTGTCCAACACAAGTATTGCTTTTCTGGCTTTCTTTTGACATCTGTTTGCATGATAAATGTTTTCCCATCCCTTCACTTTCAGTTTGCATGTGTCTTACATCTGAAATGAGTCTCTTGTAGGTAGCATATAGATATATAGATGGGTCTTGGGTTTTTTTTTTTTTTTTAATTGATTTTGTTTTGTGGCTTTGTTTTTGTTTTTTTTTTTTAATCGATTCTGTCACCCTGTGTCTTTTGATTGGAAGTCAAAGAAATTATTGACATGTGTGTATTTATTGCCATTTTTATTTGTTTTATGGTTGTCTATAGTTCCTCTCTTTCCTTTCTTCTCTTGGTCTCTTCTATCATGATTAGTTGCCTTTCTTTAGCATAATATTCGACTAAGTAAGCTTATTTTTTGTATATCTATTATTGTTTTTTGATTTGTGGTTACCATTTGGTTTATATATAACATCTTCTTCATATAGTGATCTGGATTAAGTTGACAGTTGCTCAATTTTGAACCCATTCTTTACCACTCTCCCCTCCATTTTTCAGATATTTGGTATCAAATTTTCCATCCTTTTATTTTGTGTTTCTCTTGACTGATTTTTGCAGATAAACTTATTTATTTATTTTGCTTTTGTGCTTCCTATTTTTCTTACTCTTACTTACGGTTTTTCCATTCCATTCACAGAGTCCCCCTTTACCTTTCTTGAAGGGCTGGTTAAATGGTCATGAATTCTTTTAATATTTGTCTGGGAAACTATTTCTCCTTCTTTTATGAATTATACCCTTGCTGGATAGAGTATTCTTGGGTGTAGATTTTTCCTTTTAAGCACTTTGAATATATTGTGCCACTCTCTTCTGGCCTGTAAACTTTCTGTGAGAAATCAGCTGATAGCCTTATGGGGTTTCTTATATATGTAACAGTTTTCTTTTCTGTTGTAATCTGTAGAATTCTTTATCACTATTTTTTTGCCATTTTAATTTATTTTATGTCTTGATGTGGACCTCTTTGGGTTGAATTTATTGGGAGATCTCTGTGCTTCCTGAATCTGGATCTCTGTTTCCCTTCCCAGATTTGTTAAGTTTTCAGCTCTTATTTCTTCAAGTATATTTTCTGTTCCCCTTTCTCTCTTCTCCTTCTGGGATCCCTATAATGCAAATGTGTTCTGCTTGATGGTGTTACTGAGTTCTATGTCTCTTCTTATTGTGCAGTATTTGTTTGTCACCTGTTTAGCCTGATTGCTTCCCATTACTATATTCCCCTACAGTATCCTACATTACTGTATCCTGTCAGTGATACATTTCTCTGCTTCCTGTTGCCTACTATGTATAACATTTATTGTATTTTTAATTTCATTCATTGCCTTCTTCATTTCCAATATGTACTTTTTTTTTCATCTCTTTGTTAAGGATCTCACTGCTGTCCTCCACTCTTTTCTCAAGTCCAGTGAGTATCTTTGTGACCCCTGCTGTAATTTTTCCATCAGGCATATTATGTATTTCTGTTTTGCTCAGATCTCCTGCTGCGATTTTGGCCTGTTCTTTCATCTGGGACATATTCCTCTGTCTCCTCATTTTGTATATCTATCTATGTCTGTTTCTGTTTGTTAGGAAAATCAGCTATGTCTTATGCTCTTGAAAGTAGTGGGTCTATGAAGAAGATGTGGTGCCCTGGCGTGCAGTTTCCCCAGAACCTGACACTTCAGGGGAGTGTCCTGTGTGTTGCTTGCATCCTGCTGTTGTGTCTGATTCGCTTTTCCTTTCAGTCCAGTCTTCTGCCCTCTCTGCCTGTTGTGGGCTTTGCTTGCTCTCTGTGGTGTTTGTGGGACCCAGGCAGGCCAGGTCTCAGGAGACCTGTCTGCAGGGGAACTTGGGGTGGGGCGGTTATGTTAGCAAAATTTATGCTGAGCCATTATTCCTGGGCCAGATCTCCCTCAAAACTCCCTGGCTGGGTACAGCTCAAGGTGGTAGCTGGGCACAGCACCTGGTGTGACTGATGGTGCCTAGTGGCTCTGCATGCGGTGGCTGGGCATGGTGAACACATGTGACATTAAATTTTCCCTGAGCCCAGGGCTGAGGCCAGCAGGCTTGGAATGGGTGAGTCCTCAAGCGAAGTTGGGAATAAAGATCTCTGCTAGCAGGGTTGGTAGCAAGTAGCCTGTACAGTGTTCTTCCCAGAGGTGGCCTTATGTTTATGCTGGAGTGCAGGGGAGCAAATGGCACCTGCCAGCTCCTTTGTTCCTAGAGAAGCCCCTCAACAGGCTCAGAAATTTTATAAATAGATCTCCCTCCATTTGTGCAGAGAAATATAGCCTCACCATGGGTTGCTGTCTCTTTAAGGGTGGAACTCAGCTATTACTCACTTTTCAGCCTTTTCAGTGCTGAGTCAGCTGACTTAAAGCTTTAGGCTCCAAGTTCCTCTGCTTATACAGACACAGAATTCAGCCCCTCTGGATTTTAAAGCCAAACATTATGGAGATTTGTCTTTTCAGTGTGGTCTCCCTCGTGCAAGGGACTGTTTTTCTCCCCTCTTTGCACCCACAGCTCTTTTCCCTCCTGCAGGCAGCTCCCAATCGCATTTCTGCCCTTCCTAACCTCTCAGATGCAGCTTCTTCTCTACATTTAGTTGTGGAGTTTGTTCTGCCAGTCTTGGGATCACTCTCAGGTTTATTTACACGATGTGAGTGATATCCGGTCGTAAACATGGGACAGAAATAGCTTAAGGTCCTGCTACTCTGCCATCTTCCCAAGGTCAGCACAGTACCTTCAGAAATATCTTTATTCCCCTGGTCAGGAATCTAACCTGTCCTTTAGTCTGGAGGGAGACATTCACTTTGTTACGCTGGAATGCCTCTGGGTAGGAGAAGAGACTCTAGCTTTATTACCCAGGAACATAGGCAAATTTGTTTCCTGCCCTGGAGTAACTTTGCAGACATTCCTGACCAAAGTTGTCAATGCCCTTTGTTCAGAAGTTATGCAGAAATGGCAGACTCGGGGAATTATCTGCTAAAATATACATGTATCAGTCAGAATTCCGTCAGAAAAATAGAAAGCACTCTAAGTATTTTGAGTAAGAAAGGATTTAGTATAAGAAATAAGAGGCTTATGCAATGATCAGAAGTGTGAGGACGGCAAATGTTAGATAGGCCCCAGATTCACTATCAGGATATCTAGAAGTGCAGGCAGAGCAGGTGAGCTGATGCTGCAGATAGATCTGTGCTGCCTAGAGTATAGAACTGTTTAATTCTCAGGAGGATGCCTGAAAGCTATTGGCAAAACTCCCAAGTCTTCAGCCTGCTGCTGCCAATGCCCTTGTGTCTGTCCTCAGCAGTGCCAGAGAATAATGGCTTATCTTACTCTTTCACATCCCAGATCTCATTCAAGTGATTTTCATTGGCACAACCTTCCTGCACTCCGGGAATTGGGGTAGGGTAGCTCTTAGGCTCTTCCTCTGTATTGTAGGAGGGAGTCTAGATGAAGGAAGGTGATGTTGAATTGGCAGCAAATAATCCATCAAAGTCTTTATTAAGTAACTTCTAATCGTTTTTCTCTTACAAACAATACTTTAGTAAATAACTTTGTACATCTCCCTTTTGGCACATGTAAAAGGATCTCCATTGGATTGATTCCTAGAAATGGAATGGCTCACAGTGTGTGCCTATCTTACATTTTGATGGATGGTACCAAATTACTCTCCAAAAGCAATTGCTTTCCAGGGAGTAACCACAGGAGAATGGAGGATGGAAAAGCCTGTTTGCGGATGATTTAGGAGCACACGCTAGTACCCAGGTCTTTCCTTCTTGGGCATTGATTCAGTGCCTTTGGGTGGCGACTGAGGCAATGAGAGGGAAGTATTGTGGCCCTTTGACACTTATTGAAAACCTAATATCTATCATCAATCCCTAAACTATTGAGAAGGAAAAAGAAATAAATGATTGAGTGTCTTCTCTGATAAGCATTTTGCCGGCAGCTTTCACATGCCTTTTCAATTTAATTGTCATTGTAATTCTGTGAACAAGTATATTATTCTCATCATCCTCCCTGATTAGCTATTGAGGCTTAGCAGCCAAATAACTTGTTGAAAATCACACATTTAAAAATGGTAGGGATGAGATTCAAAAACAGCTGTGAAAGATTACAAATCCTATGTTTTTGTTTTGGTTTGTTTCTGTATGCCACAGACATCTTCCTTCCTGCTAAACATCCTTGAGCCTTACATTATGTTTTTACTGCTGTTTTACTCTCTTCAAGGCTGCCCGTGTGTATTGGAAGGAACTCAGACTCTGCGTTCAGTGCAAATACGTGAATTTAAATTAAGCTTTGAGTCCCATCTCCACCATTTACTATCTGTTAGATTTTTGAGCAATTCAGTTGAGCTTTCTGAATTGTAGTTAGAACATCTGTAAAACGGATCTAATCATACAAAGCTGGCAAGGTGGTTGTGGGAATTAGAGATAGCACATGCAGGGTGCTTAGAAGCATTGATTGTGTGTGCCCATGATCCTGGGGTGAGAGGCTGAAGAATAAAGGGTTCAGGACCAGCCCATGTTGGATGATACTGTGTATCCACATGCTAAAGTGTGCATGCTGCTGTAAACCATGTGTACTGTGGTGCAAGTATGGACTACTCAAGTTGATAATCCTAACTCTTCAAGGCTGTGCATTAAATCCAAACTATCTATCTCTTTGCAAACCAATACAAGCTGAGAAGAAACATGGAAAAATGTTTGAAAATTTAAAAACATAGACTAGGGGCGCCTGGGTGGCACAGCGGTTAAGCGTCTGCCTTCGGCTCAGGGCGTGATCCCGGCGTTGTGGGATCGAGCCCCACGTCAGGCTCCTCCGCTGGGAGCCTGCTTCTTCCTCTCCCACTCCCCCTGCTTGTGTTCCCTCTCTCGCTGGCTGTCTCTATCTCTGTCAAATAAATAAATAAAATCTTTAAAAATAAATAAATAAAATAAAATAAAATAAAAACATAGATTAGAATAGAATGTGCATACAAGGCTACAATTTCTATCTAAAATATAATTAATTTACTTCCTTTTTTTCCTTTTATAATTGGGAAACTTGGTTGGTAACACTTTATTTTGTCTTTTTGTCTTTCCCTAATACAGATGAGATAGGAAATCCGGGACTCCTTGAAAATCTTGGTAATATGCTAGTGGCATTGGTATTAGCATAAAATAAAACCGTCCTTTGACTGTTTGCTGAAAATGTTAAGTGCACTTTTAGAATTTTCTAAACTTGTTAGTACCGGTGTGTTTAAACTGGCGAAAAATCTTGATGCAAGTTTTGTGGGTTTCTTTCTTTTCTTTTCTTTTTTTTCCCAAAATACTGAGATAAAAAATATATATATATTTAACTTGGTTACTACAATTTATCTTAGCAGTGTATTTCTAGTTTCATAGCACTTAAACTTAACTGATGCAGCTACAATTAACATATTATGCTAAATTTAATGGTTTAATTACATTGATACATTTTTCTTTTGATAATTTTCTGGATCCTAAGGAGTCTTATAAAAGGGTACTGTATTTTTTAGCTTATAATATGTAGATAATTTGCTCAGAATTTCTTTTTGCTTAGAAATTTGTTTCTGAAAGAAAGTATAATTTCTGGATGAATATATAATTCTTTAAAAGTTTTTAAATATAGAAGAAATAAATGTATATTCTTTGAGTCTGTTATCAGTAAGTTATGCCTTTGTCTCTGCTTTGCCAGAAGTAATATTTTACCAGTTATTATACTTGCATTGACTAGTTTGTATCTCACTTTTTCACTGAACAAACTATTTTTCTAATATGTCTATAAATAACTTTTTATTACTTTTATTCTTAAACTATACATCACTTCATAGAAAATCGATGGCATGGATATGCAGCAAAAGTGGATAAAAAAACCAATTTAATGGTTCATTTCCTGAAATTATTATGTCTCTCAGAGGTAATAATGTTCAGTGGTGTATGTAGTGTCCTACTCCAAAATAACATTGGGGCATCTCAAGCAACGAGGGTTAATATGACACTCAGAGAGATAAATCGGGTCACAATGTATAAATGTTAGCACTAGCATTCATATTCAGGCTGAATTTTTGCATTTATACACAGGAAATAGTTATCTTTCAGATAAATACTGTTATAGATAAAATTTGGCCTGAAGATAATTTCATGACTTTTCTGTTTATATGTTGTTGGTGAAATGAACGATTCCAGTAAATCATAATAATCAATGTTAATGGAAGGGTACAGAGTAGAATTAATTCCAATCGTGTAGGGAGGGAAGATGTTATAGTTTTAGTTATGCATTTAGTTATGGGTGCCTCTGATGTTCTGAAAGATACTGCTCTTTAGCCAAAAGGTTAGAATATTTTACACTAGTTAAATTGACTCAGTATCTAAAATTCAGATGAAAATAGTTGGCTGTTGTGGACATTCATGTGTATTTAGGTATGTACCTAATAGTTAATAGACTAAATCTTAGTGATAAGATTTGGTCACTCTTGAACATGATAAATATCACAAACTCTAAGGAAAGAGGATGCATTAATTTGTTAGGGGTGCTGTGATAAAGTTCCACAAAGTGGGTTAAGTAAGATTTTATTTCTCACGGTTCTGGATGCTAAACGTCTGAGGTTAAGGTGTCAACAGGGTTGGTTCTTTCTGAGGGCTGTGAGGAAGAGTCTGTCCATGCTTCTCCCCTAGCTGCTGTTGGTTTGCAGGCAATCTTTGGCCTTCGTTGGCTGGTAGAAGCTTCAGCCTGATCTCTGTCTTCATCTTCACATGGCATTCTCCTTGTGTGCTGTTTGTGTCCAAATTTTCCCTGTTTATAAAAATAACAGTTATATTGGAGTAGGGACCCACCCCACTCCATTATGACTTCATCTTAACATCTGCAAAAACCCAATTCCTGAATAAGGTCATATTCTGAGGTTCTGTGGATTAATACTTCAATGTAAATTTTGAGGAGGAATAATTCAACATAATTAAGATTATATTAAGTACCAGTAATTACTCCCTTCTTACAGATGGATCTTGAAATTCAACTTGTTCTCTTCCTCCTTCTGAACTAAATGTCAGTTCAAAACATGACAGAATTTGAAGGAAAGATTGCACTTAAAACCTTCAAATTTCCAGGCAGAAAATAACACTTCAGCAGTCTGAAGTCAAGGGTGGAGTCCATATCCAGTGCTCACTCCAAAGCTATTTTTAGTAATGTTGACTTCTCACTTTTCTTAAGAATTTTTAAAGCTATTAAACATGTTTTTTCACAATACTTTCTTCAGATTGACGTTATTTAGGGATCTCAGTAAACAAAAATAAGTAAGGATAGGATTAGATAAAAGCAAAGAAAGGCCCTACACCAGTGGAATTTCTTGCCAGTCCAAATGGCCATTTATTTAATGTTTAATCTAGACTTGAAATTTTAATTGATAAATTCATTGAAAAGCTCTGATAATCTTCTGCTTTAGTATTCATATCTCATTATATGCAATTTGCTGTTAAATTGTCAATGATTCTTTCTTTAGTGATCTATTAGTTCCCCTGCATATCTGAAGATTTTCAATATGAATGAAGTAACCCTAAAATACCTTATTTTCAATTATTCAGTAAAGGCTACTTTCCCTTTCTCCCTTCTCCCTTCAAATGTCTGAAGTGGAAAAGGCCTAATTTCTCCTTTTCTTTGTTGATATTCAAGTTCAGAATGATGAATATGACTGGATTCAACCTGATTGGATGTCCAGACAAAATTACTAAGATACCACATGTACAGCTGTCTTTTAATTGTAAATATATTATTCACTTGATCCCTAAATTTAAAGTCATGAACTCTTGACCAAATCTGAAAGTTTGCATTTTTTTGACGAAGAATGTTCCAGCATAACTTCACTTTTTGTTACTTATTTATTCTATTTTTATGATTCATAATAGTATCATATTCCTTACAACTGAAATTTAAAATGTTGCTGTGCTTGACATGACTTTTCCTTTTGACACATAATCCCAATTAACTAATACATAGGACATGAAAAAATATAAAGAATCTCTCTTTGTGTTCCCCTGCAAGAAGGAAAGACAGTGTACTTCTTTTGTACTTCTCAAGTGTCAGATACATTTCATGACAAGAATAAAGCAAGTGTTTAGGTGTTTTATATTCATTTCATAAAGTAAGAATATGAAGATCGAAGTTAAGCTTTACTGTAGATTCTATAATTGTACCATTAAGGACACGGATAAAGTATTTTATAAAAGAAAGTGTCTTAGAGTTTTATTTTTCTTCATTTTAAAAGAGCAAATAAATCTGAGTGAGACATAGTTTGATAAAATAAAACTGAGATTTGTTTATACAGTTATTCTCTAAATTGCTCTCCTGGGTGTTATGTGTTTTAAATATTGAGGCCATGATTACTTACTGAACTGTTCCAGGTAAAAGCTTTTAGTTTTTATCACTCATTTTTCTGTGAAATAGCAATGTTTTGTAAATACAAGGTGTCTAAAAGTACAAGATCTTCCTTAGGTATGTGGAAGTACGTATAGATCATTAAATGAGATATTTATTAAAGGTACATAGTACAGGGTCTAGCACATAGTAGGAATTAAAGAATGGTAGTTGTTACTGTATTATTTTATTTACAAAATATTTTACACACATTGAAAATTTGATTTTTTTTTTAACTTCAGGAAAGTTCTTTGCATTTTAGTTAGTAATACCAGCATAACATTTTCCAAAAGTATATGGTACCTCAAAAATAAATTATATATTTGTTTGTTATTTCCAGTGACGCTTGAACAATGTGGGGATTAAGGAAACCAACTCACACACCCTGCATAGTCAAAAATTTGAGTTTAACTTGACTCCTCAAAAACTTAACTACTAATAGCCTGCTGTTGGATGGAAGCCTTACCAATAGTAAAAATAGCAATTAACATATATTTTGTATATTATATGTGTTATGCACTGTATTCTTCCAATAAAATAAGCTAGAGAAAAGAAAATATTAGGAAAATTGTAAGGGAGAAAAATGCATTTGCAGTACTGCAGCTGGCGTTGTGGACTCCTGAGCGCAATTCCGTGTTGTTCAACAGTCAGCTGTATTTACAAATATATAGGTACAGTGTACATATAGAGAGACTGTATATAAATATATATGAAACTGAAATTGATTTTAAAAAGTTTTGGGGACATTTTTCCTATAAATGAAGACTACTTGAAATATGGCAAGTGTGTCTGAGGAACTAAATTTTTAATTTTATTTAATTTTAATTAATTTAAACTTAAGTAGCCACTGTGTTTAGTGACAATGTTATAAGATGGCACAGATTTAAAGTTTTTATCTTTTTTTCTATATATTTCTACCAACATTCTAATCATGGACTATATGTACTTCGACTATATTATCTATCATGTACTTATTCACAAAAACACACTTTTAAGAATGTTTACTGTACTAGAAAAAAAAATTGTCTTACCATGACTGTTGAACTTAAAATTTGGGTTCAGTTATACCTTAAAACATTAGATTACAACTTGAGCCAAATTGTAATTCTTTTATATTATATGTCAATTTTATGAGACGAAATAATATTTTTACACATCTATGTAATACATTTATGTGTATATATATAATTGTGTCACTATAGAGATGGATATTTATTCATAAAGCCATATTTGTTGTGATAATTTTTACGCACTTAATAGTGAAACCTAGGACAATTACTTCAAACTAGACTCAGGCACTCAACAAGTACTTGATAAATGAATAAATAGCACTAGAGAAAACATTGAAAATGTTTTATTGGTTGTATTAGCTTTTTCTCTAAGACCATAGAGAACATGTAGTGAAACTTCATTTTCAATCCAGGCAGGAGCTATTATACATGGTGGTACGTTACACAAATACTGAAGTCCTTAAACTCCTTATGACCCTTTGCTCACAGGTGTGGTAAGACCTTTTTTTTTTTTTTTTTTTTTTTTTTTTTTTTTTTTTAAGTAGTCTCCACATACAGTGTGGAGCCCAACACAGGGCTTGAACTCATGACCCCGAGATCGAGACCTGAGCTGAGATCAAGGGTTGGTCGCTTAACTGACTGAGCCATCCAGGACCCTGAAGACTTTTTGAATTTATTGGCAGAAAGACACATCTTTATTCTGGAAAAGAGAAAGCTTTTATTTTATGTGGACATTCAAAAAGCGTCATTATTTACTATTGCTAATATGAAGAATCACATTTACATGGCATACATTTTATTTCCAAACATTTTGATCAAGGATCCCAGTTTCTGTGGGTAAGGAGTTTGGGCAGGGATTAGCTGGGCGCTCTGCGCGGGGACTCACAAGGCTACAGTCACGGTGCTGCCCAACTTGGGTGTCGTCTGAGGCTGCGCTTCCGAGCTCAGATGGTCGTTAGCAGAACTGATTTCCCAGGATCTGAAAATGTTTTGGTGACTTCGACTCCAAAGGCTGCAAGGGCCCGTGTCTCTAATGGCTTTAAAGGCTTCCTTTAAAGGCTTCTCTGATTGGGTCAGGCCCATCAGGGTAAGGCTTTTTTTATAATCATGTGAGAGGCATCTCATTATCAAACTGAGCACATGATATTCCATCATATTCACAGGCTCCACTCACACTTAAAGTGAAGAGAACATACAGAGCATGTACCAGCAGATGGACGCTTAGAGGCCACCTTGCAGTTCCGCCTAGTATGATAACAAATAAATATGTTATCAATAAAATATACATTAATAGTCAATGTTAATAAAAATGGGATACATATATAATTAAAAACTACACAAACATTATATTCTCATTAAACTCCTAATATGCATAGTGTTACAATATAAAAAAAATTTGTTCTCACTATATAACCTTTCCAATTTCCTTTTCTCTTTATTTTATTTTACCTGATCCCTGATTTTTCTACTTCTGTGGAAGCGTTTTTAATACAGGCCTTCTCTACTGTCTGTTCTTTAGAAACATCTATTTTATTATAAAGTAGTTTATCTATTCACTCAATTTTAAAAGTAATATTCACACTTATAAATCTTCCAAGTAACAAAAAAAAGAACACATAACTATAGTGTGTGAAATAATTCTCACACGCCTATGAAGCAAATAAGAAAATCTGTTATTTTTTCTATGTCACTAATAATCTTCTTCATCATTACTTAATTAAAGGCATAGAATTTTAACAGATCAAATTTCAATGATACAGGTTCAGTTACTCAGAGATGCTTCTAAGCATCTTTAGTGACATAACAGTTTTGGTAACAATCACTTGTAAGTGTGGGAAAGAAGTAAATGAAACTGAGCATACTGATTTAGTCAATTTCTTAGGAATTTTATAAAACTAGGATATTTGAGGAATTTTTTTAATAACATGAATAATTACTTTTAACTCCCTTTGTAACTTTATTTTGAAAAAAAAAAATACTTGGGGGTCCTTGGTTGGCTTAGTTGATGAAACGTCCCAGTCTTGGTTTCAGCTCAGGTCATGATCTCATGGGTCCTGGGATGGAGGCCCGCATGGCACTCCGCGCTCAGTGGGGAGTCCGCGTGAAGATTTTCTCCCTCTGGCCCTCCCCTGACATGCACACACTCTCTTTCTCTAAAATACATAAATAAATCTTTAAAAATATTTTAATAAAAAGAAAAAATACAGAAGAATTGAAAAAAGAATACTTGTGTTCTCATGTATCCTTCACCCAGATTGCCTTAATGTTAACATCTTACATACTATAGTAAAATGACCAAAATTAATACATTAATATTGATATAATATATGAATTATACTGCACACTTTGCTTGGATTACTTCTGCTTTTTCCTTTTTCTGTTACATGATCCAAGCCAGGATCCCACATCACGTTTAGTTTTTCTATTCTTGGTCTTCTTCATTCTGTGCCAATTTCTCAGTCTTTCCTTGCCTTCATACTCTTAAGGAGGACTGGCCAGGTATTTTGTAGATCATCCCTTAATTTGAAATTGTCTGATATGTTTTTTCTCATTAAATTGAAGTTATTAATTTTTGGTAAAAAGGCACAAAATTAATGTAGTCTAATATAAACTATGGTATTGATACATCTATAACTGGTCATGTTAACCTTGATCATTTGGTGAAGATGTTGCCTATCAGGTTTCTCCATTATAAAGTCACGGCTGTGCTCTTTTTAAGTATTGTATATCCTGGGGGAGATATTTTAAGCTATGTACCTACACATTTCTCTTCAAATTTCCCTACACTGTTTTAGCATCCATGGTGGATCTTGCCTCCCTCAATTATTTTTATAGTGTTTTGTTGGTGATTTTCTATTTTCCTCTTTGTAAATTGGGGAAATTGGAATTTAAGGGAGCCCTGTCCCTTTCCCTCTGTTTATATATTTACTCAATTATTTCTGTTAGTATGGCTTCGTGATATTTATTGTATTTTGTAGATATAACCCAATACATTTGTTGTTTATTTTGTTGCTCGATTTATTTCAGCTTTGGCCGCTGGGAGTTTTTTTAGGTTAGATTTTGTGAACTTTTGACACACCACTAGCCATTTTTGAGCATTCCTTTACTTTCTGGCACCATAAAATTTTTCAGGCTCATCCTGTATTTCCCCTGTCCTGTTCTGGAATAAACCACTTTTCCAAAGATCCAGTCTCTTTAGTATGAAAATGGTTTCAGAAACCAGGATCTGAGCACTAGATGTGTTTGTTGTTTTTTATCATTACTTCTAGGTGTTATTGGACAGAGCTAGACTACCTAAGTGTGATAATAACTCACTTAAGCTCCTCATTTAGAGAGTAATAACAGTTTAGTCCCTAGCTCCCCCAAGTGGGGGCTATGTGGTCAGTGGCATTTGTATCACCTGACAATTTGTTAGAAACCCAGAAGGCCCATGACACATTCATATGCATCAGAATCTCCATTTAACAAGGTTAAGAAGCATGAGAGACTATGGACTCTGAGAAACAAACTGAGGGTTTCAGAGGGCAGGGGGTGGGGGAATGGGATAGGCTGGTGATGGGTAGTAAGGAGGGCACGTATTGCATGGTGCACTGGGTATTATACGCAACATTAAAATAAAAAAAATAAAAAAAAAGAATGATATATAGAGTTACAAAAAAAAAAAGAAGCATTAATCTAGACAGCATTATTTCTCTTATTCTTCTCAGTTAAAAATCATTTGAAATACTTGTTAAATATTCAGTTTACCAGGTCCCTACCCAGAAGACTCTGCCTTAGTAGGTTTTGATAGTCATGTTTTTAACTAATACTTCAGGTGTTTCTTGCTGGAAGGTAGGTTTAGAAAGCACTGATCCATAGGTTTATGCATTAGATGCAGTAATGGGGTGTCCTTAATATTTGAAATGGTGTTAACCTTGACATAGATCAGGTTATGTATTTCTCTATTGACTTTTAATTCCTTACATTTAGAAAGTGCTTCATATATTTCAAAGTGTTTGTTGCATCAGTTATGTTTGAAAAATTATCTTTCACAAATAACCATCATCACTCTAAGCCTTTCTTCTTATTACCCCCAGAGTTATCTTCCTAGAAGAAAGAGAAACCACTAACTCCTCTTTCCTAAAACTTAAAAAGTGTTTCATTAGCTCTAAAACCAAACAAAATTTGTCTGGACATATATGGCCTGCCATGATTTCATTCCAATCATAGCTTTCTAACCATATCTCTCTATACACATACCCTCACCCCATCATTTTGTTCATTTTGTTCTCTCTAATATGGGATTCTTGCCTCCACTTTACCCCATTTGTTTTGATAATACTAACATCTGATATCTGCCTCAAATGCTACTGCTTCCAAGACAGAATCCTGGGTTCCTGTAGTTATATATAGTAACTGCATCTTGGATGCAGTACTCCACTTGGCCATAATAGAGGTGTGATCAATTTTTCTTATTCTGCCATATATTTATACATGGATATGTGTTCCCATTACCTCCCTTGCTAGTTTAATGAGAATATTGAGGACAGAAATCAGGCTGTGATGGGACCATGAATCTTTCTCTAGGCATTAATAAGGGTTAAATTGTTTCATTTTTCTCTTTACTGTAACTGAATCTGATTGGTTTATATATTTCCTTTATAAGTGAATTAAGATGATTTTGACATGTCGTTAAGAAGAATTATATGTCAATCATATTCAAATTCTAATGTGAAATTTTCCAATCTGTCATATGATGACTATACCAGTGCTTCTTTGTCAAAAAAAAAAAAAAAAAAAAAGTCAGGGGGACACGCCAAAAAAGAGCAGTTCCGTATACTTTTCCTTCTGACAGAAAAAGGAGAACATGTTCTGGAAAAAAATAAAATATTCTATTTAAAGACAAACCTCAAACTGCAATGGGAACACTTGACACAACTATCTTATAACTATTGCATATTTTATCAGTATCTGGTATCTGATGCCTTACAACATTCATGTATCACTCAATTAGGGTACCTAGTAGATATCAGCTATATCTATCTGTATACACACACACAGAGAGATATACACCTAGGTAGCTAGTTATCTGGCTATCTTAGAGATACTTTGTATAGATGAACACTCAAAAAATATTTACAAATGGGGCTCCTGGGTGGCACAGCGGTTAAGCGTCTGCCTTCGGCTCAGGGCGTGATCCCGGCGTTGTGGGATCGAGCCCCACGTCAGGCTCCTCCGCTATGAGCCTGCTTCTTTCTCTCCCACTCCCCCTGCTTGTGTTCCCTCTCTCGCTGGCTGTCTCTATCTCTGTCGAATAAATAAATAAAATCTTTAAAAAAAAATTTACAAATAAAAGTAGGTGAGACTACTGAATTTAGGCAAATGCAGTCCAGTAGGACTTCTGCTTTAGTAACCACTGGGCATAGAGTCATTGGTCTTAAAATATTCAATTTATGTTTTAAATTATTTTATTCCTCATTTGAATAACATAGGATTCATATTAACTAGTGTGGTTTTGGTTGGAAGAGGTATTCTTTACAGAAGAAAAAGTCATATTTACTCAGAATTATCAATTTAAATATATGATTTCAAGAAACACTAATCACAAAAGATTGCAAGGAACCTGGCATTCTGTCAGATTCAAAAATTCTGCTGTTCTTCTGATGTCATGCCTAATCTTTTCATCTTAAACATTTGGGAAGAATGTTTCGAAACAACTATAAAGAACTACTTTATAGCCTGTGCTTACACATATCATGTAAGTATAGATAAATTAATAAATGTAATATGATGTAAATAATTTAAGTGTTTTCGCTCTTGGGACTGGCATGTTGATAGTGGGGTTATTGATCTACCCCAGTTGCTAGAACAGAGAAGTTTCATCCTATTTATTGTACCACTCGAATAATTTGCTTCTAAAATGTAAGAGTACCTAAAAGTCAAGCCAATAATTACTCTAAACAATACAACAATGAACTTTGTCTATCAAAATTACTGTGGGGGCACCTGGGTAGCTCAGTTAGTTAAGTGTCCGACTCTTGATTTTGGCTCAGGTCATGATCTCAGGGTCCTGGGATCCAGCCCCTAGTGTCTCCACACTCAGCAGGGAGTCTGCTTAAGGATTTTTCTCTCTCCCTCAGAGCCCCCCCTTTCAAATAAATAAATCTTTAAATAAATTATTTTAAACATTTAGTTGTTGATTAAAAAAAGGGGTTGCCCCTTATGCAGGCAAATAATGTCAAATTTATTAATACAAATTGGATAAAGGTAGCATATATAGTAGAGATGACAGATTGAATTGTATTTCTGTGCAGCTGTAAGATAAAGAAAAATTTTATCTCAAAACAATGTCATCCATTAATATTTTTAATAAACAAAAGCAGTCAATAATGATAAAATTATTTTTTTAAATGAAGATACGTCATCTTTCTTTAATGATTGGCCTATTTTGGTGACTAATGTTTTCCAGTTCTTTCTTGTGACCTGAAGGAGCTGAGATGTAAATCAGGAGATTTTTTTTTTTTTTTTTCGTACCTGAACCAGTGGTTGAAGGCACAGTGCTTTATCCCTTTGATTCTTTAACATCCCTGTAAGATCAGTGGGATTTATTCAAAACTCAGCTGGTTGCAGAGAAAGAACAAAATGATCCCAGGAGTGGAAGATACTCATTCACCGATGCTTAGTCTGTCTGGTGTTTTAAAACCAAAGACAGACCTTTTCCAAAATAGAAGTTCAGTTCTTACATGATTGGCATATTTCATTTATGTGTATGTGCATAGGAATATTTTATAACCCCATTATATATAGAGAGAATGTGTATATATTATATATATATGTTAGATTGGATATATTCCTTCTTTACTTTCACTTTTTCAATTTTTTTTTAATTTTCTTTTAGATAACAGAGTTACGTAAAAGCCAATGGCAAATATTCTATTGCTAGCTCAATAAAAGTGCAATTTAAATTTACTAATGTCATTTGTAAGTAAAATGCTTTAAATTTTAATCATTAAAACAGAAAATAAAACATTTTAGCCTACGTGAAATTTTTGTTCATCTCCAGATAGGATTTTAGTTTATGGGAAAGTTTTTAGACAGAATATAGAAAAAAAGGGGAGAGGGGGTGCATACCAAATAGATCATTTCAAAAAAATGGTGGGAAACGTTTCCTAAAGTTCTTGTCAATAATTAAATAGGGCAACATCCTTGGAGAATAAGAGATGGTCTATCATTTCAAAGACAAGATAATCACAGAAAGGAACCATCAATTTTTACTTTTCTAATGAACAAAAAGAGAAGATGAGTTAATGTCAATTTATTGAAGCTATCAGTGCAAAGAAACTTAGGCCGTGTAAGATAAAAGTTATAAGATTTATAATACATGCAACTTCATTATAGGAAAATTCCACATTAAAACAAAGCTTATATAATTTTCTAGTGCTGACCTCTAGACATTTTATTTTCCTTGGTGAAAAAGGTCAGGATACACTAGTCATAGAACCACTTATGTATTTTTCCTTCTAAATTCAGGAGAAAGTGGTAGAATATGTGGCTTCTTATTAGTGTGACTTGAGAAATCTAAAGCCACAAAACGTCTGGGTTAAGCAGCCAGTATGCCTTAAATTTTTGCGTATGGAGTTATTCCTTCTGAACAAGAAGTAATCTGTTAAAATAAAAATGTTATACCAGTCCTTTATCAGCTACCAACACATTAGCTGGATTAATTACCTAGGAAGGGTCAGGGTGGTGAGGGCCAGGAGGACACAGCGTCAGTGTGTTCTGGCAGGAGAGTTACACAAAGGAAATGGCCTCTGACTTACAACATCCCAGTAATGAATTCTCAATATCCAGGGAGCAGTAATGCTCTAAAGCAAACCTGGAGAAGATCACAAAAAGGGACGTGGCAGGAATGCACCAAAGGGTGTGAGGCCATTGAAAAAACTGTATTACATTTTACAGTTTAGTCTTGGACCTGACAAATGTAAAACACAGGGGTCTTTGATACAAGCCCCAGAAACCTTCTTTCACTTTCATTTAAGGGAAAAAAATTATGTATATGTTTGTAATATGATATATATATGATATAATTATATATATATATATATATA
>NW_024426996.1:10590684-10591490 GCF_017311325.1 Ursus maritimus | reverse complement strand
AAAAGAGAAGATGAGTTAATGTCAATTTATTGAAGCTATCAGTGCAAAGAAACTTAGGCCGTGTAAGATAAAAGTTATAAGATTTATAATACATGCAACTTCATTATAGGAAAATTCCACATTAAAACAAAGCTTATATAATTTTCTAGTGCTGACCTCTAGACATTTTATTTTCCTTGGTGAAAAAGGTCAGGATACACTAGTCATAGAACCACTTATGTATTTTTCCTTCTAAATTCAGGAGAAAGTGGTAGAATATGTGGCTTCTTATTAGTGTGACTTGAGAAATCTAAAGCCACAAAACGTCTGGGTTAAGCAGCCAGTATGCCTTAAATTTTTGCGTATGGAGTTATTCCTTCTGAACAAGAAGTAATCTGTTAAAATAAAAATGTTATACCAGTCCTTTATCAGCTACCAACACATTAGCTGGATTAATTACCTAGGAAGGGTCAGGGTGGTGAGGGCCAGGAGGACACAGCGTCAGTGTGTTCTGGCAGGAGAGTTACACAAAGGAAATGGCCTCTGACTTACAACATCCCAGTAATGAATTCTCAATATCCAGGGAGCAGTAATGCTCTAAAGCAAACCTGGAGAAGATCACAAAAAGGGACGTGGCAGGAATGCACCAAAGGGTGTGAGGCCATTGAAAAAACTGTATTACATTTTACAGTTTAGTCTTGGACCTGACAAATGTAAAACACAGGGGTCTTTGATACAAGCCCCAGAAACCTTCTTTCACTTTCATTTAAGGGAAAAAAATTATGTATATGTTTGTAATATGATATATATATGATATAATTATATAT